>NW_026706641.1:0-79431 GCF_029867415.1 Vicia villosa
GGGTATAACAGTTGCCCCTATTCAATCTTCTTAAACCTGAAGAGATTGTTTGAAATCTGAAGGTAGAAGATGATTGAATATATTATATGCCCTGAAAATTTGCACTTACCTTGACCGGAAGTGATGCTGGAATTTGTCTTTGAATGTTGTCTGAGAAATGTTGTTGGCAGATCGAAACATTACCTGAGATGGGCTTTCAGATGCCATTTGGCAAATGTGTTTGATGGTTTGCTCACCAGAATGAATCCATTGATTATATCTTGATGAAGGATTTGAAAACCTCTGCGTTGACTGTTTCGAAACCGTCTAAAGTTACCGTTTTAAGTCTAGGAGGATGATCGTTACAGAACTGTCCAAAGTTTTTCCGCTTTAGATTTTGAAAGTTGATCGTTGTGGAACCGTCTGAGGTATCAGCTTTAGATCTTCGATGGTAGATCGTTCTGGAACCGTCCGAGGTATCAGCTTTAGATCTTCGATGGTAGATCGTTCTGGAACCGTCCGAGGTATCAGCTTTAGATCTTCGATGGTAGATCGTTCTGGAACCGTCTGAGGTATCAGCTTTAGATCTTCGATGGTAGATCGTGAAGGATAGAAAAACACTTAGAAAGGGGGGGGGGTTTGAATAAGTGTAGTCTAAAAACTTGAACGATAAAAACAATTTACACAGTTATTTTTATCCTGGTTCGTTGTTAACTAAACAACTTCAGTCCACCCCCTTGGAGTGATTTACCTCACCTGAGGATTTAATCCACTAATCTCAACAGATTACAATGGTTTTCCACTTAGCCCACGACTAAGTCTTCTAGAGTATCCTGATCACAACCTGATCACTCTAGGAACAATTGCTTAGACACAAGCTAAGACTTTCTAGAGTATCCTGACCACCACGTGATCACTCTAGTTACAACTGCTTAGACACAAGCTAAGACTTCCTAGAGTATCCTGATCACACTTGATCACTCTAGTTACTTACAAATTAATGTAATCAAATTCTAAGAGTATTACAATGCTTCTGAAAATCTATAATCACAACAGTGATATTTCTCTTAAAGTTTAAGCTTAATCTCACTAATATATCACAACAACAATGTAGTGAGCTTTGATGAAGATGAAGTTTCTGAGCTTTGAATTGAACAGCGTTTCAGCAAGTTTGTATCACCAGATTCGGTAACCTTGCTTCTCATCAGAACTTCATATTATAGGCACTTGAGAAGATGACCGTTGGGAGCATTTAATGCTTTGCGTATTCCGTACAGCATTGCATTTACTGTTTCACTCTTTTGTCAACTACCTCGAGCCTTGTTTACGCTGTGTCTACTGACGTTGCCTTTAATAGCTTCTAACGTTCCTTTTGTCAGTCAGCGTAGCCTGCCATCTTGTACTTGCTTCTGATCTGATGTTTGTGTATACAACGTTTGAATATCATCAGAGTCAAACAGCTTGGTGCAGAGCATCTTCTTGTCTTCTGACCTTGAAGTGCTTCTGAGCGTGATACCATGAGAACTTCAGTGCTTCTGCTTCTGAACTCAAGTTCTTCTGATGCTTCCATAGACCCATGTTCTGATTCTGCTTTGACCATCTTCTGATGTCTCGCCAGACCATGTTCTGATGTTGCATGCTGAACCTTCTGAGTCAAAGCTTCTGAGCGCTGATTTGTGCATACTCTTTATATATTTCCTGAAAGGGAAATTGCAGTGTATTAGAGTACCACATTATCTCATACAAAATTCATATCCTTGTTATCATCAAAACTAAGAATATTGATCAGAACAAATCTTGTTCTAATAGATCGTTGTGGAACCGTCTGAGGGATCAGCTTTAGATCTTCGATGGTAGATCGTTCTGGAACCGTCTGAGGTATCAGCTTTAGATCTTTGATGGTAGATCATTAAGGAACCGTCCAAGATATCAACTTAGATCTGTGTTGGTATGTTTTTGAGTTGATAGGTAATTTGTAAGGAGAGATCTCTTCAGAATGAATCTTCGGCTGATTATATCTGAGAGGACTGCTTATCTGAATAGAGTTCAAGGGGAACACTGCATGTTATTGAGAACATCTTTGCTGAAGACATCCGTCTGCCTGAAAAAATCAAGTTAGTGATATGCAATGTTTATGATGTATGTAATGTATGAGATTCTCGAACTAAAGGAGAAATATGCATGTTATGTTGTGTATGAATATGTGTATGATGTATGATGTATGATGTATGACTTGAGCGTATCAAGCTTTTGGTTGGGAAAATAAATCCCTGCTAGCCATCTGGAAATGAAGGCATTGTGATCGTTGATGATTTTTTGTCATCTTGCTTGAGTATACTCGGCTGGGGACCTTCTTTAAGAACCAGGGTGCTCTGTTGAAGGATCTTTGACTACCGCTCAGGGATGAAAAGTAATTTGAAAATTCTGACTTTGATGCCCTTTAAAATGGGAATGAAGAAGATGCATAATCCTCCGATGCATTATTTGACCAAGTCTTGATGTGGAGATCACACCTTCTGGGGATAGTAATCTGGAACAGCCCTGCTGGGGAATAAGATTTCTCGAATCACTTTGTTTGGAGAGAAAAATCTTATTGAGAAATTTGCTGAGAAATGCATTTCTGTTAGGGATTTTTCTTCTGATACTGGTTTCAGGATGATGTCCAAATGATTGGGACATTACCTGAATTCTATTCCTATTTTTCCTGGTAAACATCAATAATATCCAAATGCACATGTTCATTCAAAATTATCATTGGGACGTTTACGTATTTAAAACAGAAAAAAGTAAAAATGTTGATTTTGAGCCTAAGCTGCATTGATTTTTGAAAAAGAGCCACAATAGGCTGATTAGTACAAGGAGACAAAAATCCTAGTAGTAGGAAATTGTCATAAAGCTTTAAAAAGTGTTTATAAAGAGAAATAGCTATGTGAAAACAATCCAATCAAGTTTCAATTCTGCTATTGCCAATCTGTCTTCGAGCATCTCATCCCTCACTTGTTGGAAGAAAGTAATTGGACTGATCGGTATCTTTGATGTGTTGAATCTTGACGGTGAGTAGGTAAATAAACGGAACATAGTTGTACGCTTTATTCCCTAACTTTTGCCTAGGCTGCCTTTTCAGGTTTTCAGCCTACCGGGATAGTATTATTTAGTCTCTAACTTTTGCCTGGATCGCCCTTTCGGGTTTTCAATCCACCGAGATGCTCATTTTTTGCCTAAACTGCCCTTTCAGGTTTTCAACTTAGCGAGCTTTTCTTCAAGCGAAGTACATTTTGACTATGTCTGCATTCACAGGGTGTGGGAAATCCTCGCCATCCATAGTGGTAAGCAACATGGCACCGCCGGAGAATATTTTCTTGATTATAAATGGTCCCTCATAAGTGGGAGTCCACTTGCCCCTGGGGTCACCTTGTGGCAGTGTGGACCTCCTTTTTTATTCGGGCCATACCTCTGTTCGGGAGAGATACGTGAACTGACTCTTTTTTATCGCTTAATGCTTTCGCATTTTTGAAAATTCACAGAGTCGCCACCGACCTTTTATTTTATCCAATTAAGGAAAGGTTTATAAAAGAAACAGAAAAAAGACCTTTAAGAAATTCTGGGTAAGGGGGTAGGTTATACAAAGGGAAGGTGTTAGCACCCTTTGTATCCATGGTTATCCATGGGCTCTTAAGTTTGCTTAGCTCACTTGTTTTTCGATTACTTTTCAATTGCTTTAGAATGCTCACATGTGGTTTCAAATACCTTTGTAAATTGAATTTTGTAATGATCCGTGTGCGGATGTATACAAAATGCTTGTTTATCTTTCGAAAGATGTTTTGAAAAGAACGTTAACTTTGTAATGATCCGTGTTTGGATGTATACAAAATATTGTCTTTTTGGAAAGTTTTGTTTTGAAAAACAACAGTATATGAGAATTTTGTTTGTTTTGATTTGAGCAAGCAAACTAGGAGGTCTACCCTGAGTTGTAAGGTCTTTATCCCATTTCCTTTAAAAATCTATCCTTTCACCGGATATAAACAAAAGGTTCGATTTTGTACTCGAAACAGTAGAATTTTGACTTTGATTTTGAAAAGAATGAGAAGGGATTACCTTAAGAGGTGCAAGTGTGATTGTGTTTGTATTCAGATATTTTATCTTTGAAGTTAGTGATCTAACGGTTCAATTTTATCTTTGACATACACGCAGTTTATATTTGCTGGAAATTAAAATGCGGAAATGTAAAGTGCGGAAAGTAAATCTACGCTATTACATCGATTGTGCAGGAAATGTAAACTAAGCCTATTTACATGATTTTGACATCCTATACATTTATCTAGGAATTGAAATTGCAAGAAAAATAAAAGGCATGTTTTTGGATTTTTTATGATTTATTTTAATTATAATTAATGTATGATTAATTAAATCAAAATGAAAAAAAAATGAAAATAGATTTAAACCTAGAAATTAAGTTTAAAATATGTACAAAATATTTGTTAATTAATTTTAAAACAAAACTAATTTTTTTGGAATTTTTTGAAATTGATTTGAAATTGATTAAGCTAATTAAAACATAATAATTCAAATAATTATACAAATAATTAAAACTTAAAGAGAAAATTATTCAAAATATGTACAAAATTAGTTTATAATATATAGACAATATTTAACATTAAGAACAATTTTTTTTATGATTTTTTGATTGGTTAGAATAATTAAGAAGCAAATATATAAATATATACTAATTAATTATGCAAAATATTGAAATTTTGAAGAAAAATAAAATATTTTTATTTCAGAAAATAATATATTATTTTAGAAGTCTAAAAATATTTTTGTGTATTTTTTGGATTTTTTAAACTATTTTTAATTAATTTTGCAAAGAAATTAAAATAGAAATAAAAAATAAAAGGATACTGATCAGATGTGGAAATTGAATGAAGGAACATGATGCAGCTGCATGATCTGGCGCGTTGGATTGGATGGATAGTGGATCAGATGGTTCAGATTTTGAGGCGCATGGCACTCAGTGTACCTGCAAAACACTTGATTAGTGGGAAATTTAAAAAAAAACTGCGCGCGTGTGCCAGCCAATAGGAGGAGGACACGCATCATCTTCAACCTCCAGACGCCACTTTCAACAGCGCTTTTATGCAAAAGCGCTATAATTGATGAACCCTAATTCTGCAAAATAACGAATAGGGGTAAACAGGCATATAAATTAGGCGCGATGGTACCATTCAACTCGTCTTGTTCCACTGAATGTAACCATGCCCTTAATTTGCTTTAATTTTGGCCCTAATGAAGAACCCTAATTTTGAGCTAAGAAAACCCTAAAATGGTATATGCTACAAACAGCCATTAAAATCCAATTGAAGCTCCAGAAACGACCAGAGCTTCAAACCAAACACAATTATGCATCTACATCTTGTTAAATATGTGTGTGTTATGAGATATAAGTTGGTTTTAGTTTGAACAAACTGTGGCCTATATAGCTCGATTCAATGAGGTTTAAGACTTGGAAATGATTGGAATTGTTTCAGTGAAGCTCAGAGATGATGTTTGAATGTTTATTTTGTATTGAAATTGACTGAAACTTAAAATTCGAATTTCAAGTTTCTTTGAAAATTACAAGTTGTTACAAGAGTGCTATGTGCTTATGAATGCTACTGAATTCGTCCTCTCTTTGTTACTAAAGTATGCTAGCCTATTTATAAGCATTGAAGTGCTTAGAATTGAAGCTAAGAAGCATCTAGTTGCCTTTGTGGAATTCTTGATTTTTTATATTAAAAAGCTTTGAATTATTGACCAAGTCTTCTTCTCTTCAATGCACTTGCCTTGCTCTTCAATTCTCTGCAAAAAAATGAAGATTCCTTGGGTGAGTCATGCTTAGATTGTAAGCTAACCATTATCCATTCATTTTTCCTTTTTAATTTAATCTTAAAATAAGATAAAATCAAGCAAAAATGAATAAAAATGGTATGGGCCTTGTCTTGGTCGTGGGAGGCCCATAATAACATGGCATACATGTTTGAACCATGAAAACTTGGCCCCATTTGGAAAAAATGCATTTTTGAGCAATGTTGGTTTTATGCATTTTCCAAAATTTAGCCAACTTCAACAAGGTGTAAATCCCTCAATTTTTGTCATATGAAGGAGATCTTGTACTTTTTGGAAACCTCAAAGAGTCCTCTAACCAATTCCTTTGGTCTCATGTCAAAATGATTTTTGATGCTCCTTGTGTGTCCTTTTGAAAAAAGTGTCTTTTTGTTGACTTTGAAAATGACCTGTAATGTCTTTTATCATATTTTTCAAATGGTGAATCCAATGACCATGGGATCAATGGAATTTGAAAGATAATTGAATTTCCTTCAAAATGAGCTTTGGTTTGAATTTTTTGGATGAAGGATGAGAGAGTTATGATCAGTCAAAGTTGAGTTGACTTTTCAGGCAAAAACCCTAATTTTGAATCTTAGGGTTTTGTTGATTTTTGATGTTTCCTTGATGAATTATGATCATCCAATGATCAAATGATGAATCCTTTGACAAAATATGGACTTTGACAAAAAATTCATTTTTGGCTGTCTGTTGACTTTTTTGGTCAAACGGGTCGTCTGTTGACTGTTTGAGCTGCTGACGGTGCGTCTGAGTGAATTGAAGTTTGAAAATTTGTATGATGGTACTTTGAGATATATGGATGTGCATGAAATCCATTTGAGGTCTCAAAAGCTTGTTTCTCCTGTAAAAACAAGAAAACCCTAGTCAGGGACTGTTTGTGTAGGAGACAGTTAAGCGTACCTGATTTTTGTGCAGTGTTGAGTCTCTGCTAATCGCGTGATATTCAGAAGACTTCTAGAACAAAAATCTTGGAATTTTGAATTGCAAAATATTTATTTGATTGATGGTACAAAACACTGAGAATTGTACTGCCAAAAATCAACAGTCAAAGTTAATTTTCTTTTTTGTTGTTTTTGCTTTTGTTTTATGTGAAAAATGAAAGTTTATTTACATGACTTGTTAGAAAAACACAGACATAATAAATAACTAATATTTACTGTATGCGGGCAAAATTAACGATAATAACCCTGAAAATCATTTAATGCACAGAAAAATGAATATTTGACTGGCAGAAAACACATAAAATATTATCTGAGTAATTAAGCAATATTATGACAAATAGTACAATATTTAATACTGACAGTACAAATATTACATACTATATTGAACAGTACGACGAATAAACGGTGCATTTAAGAAATAAGAAATACGGCAAATCTTAAAAATGACGATTGATAACCCATGCTACAAATAGTAACATGTAGATGATTGGGAGCATAAGCATCCCAGGTCCACAGTGTTCCGGGCTATGTAGACAGAAGAAAGACATGATCACCGTAGCAATGGTGATGACCATAAGAAAACACGTTTCCCACCGCTTCGCCATTTTGTCGGGGAAGAAGAAAGGATGGATTATGAAGTAGGAATTTGAGAGATGAATTAGAATTTGATGTGAGATTTTTATGAAAAAATGAGAGGTATTTATAGAATGGAAAGAAGGATAGAGACGTTGGGGAATGATGTAATTCCGTACAAAAGGAAAATTTGAGTGGAAAAAAGATTTGAAAGAAAGTGTATGATAGTGTTGGGAAAAAGAGAGATGTGGAGAATAAAGTTAGGATTTGATTTTTGAATAAGAGATTTGAAAAGATTTTTGAAAATAATGGAATATAGTACAAAAATTAGTGGGAAACAAAAGATAATAATAATCTACTTGTTACCAGTACAGTCTGAGTTTCCTGATTCTGCACCTGCAAAAAGATTTAACTCTGTACCAATTGTGTCAGTACTATTTATCTGTAAATAAATAAATAGCATGTGTGAAGTAATAAACAGTATTTGGCGTTTGCGTAAGAATAAATTCAACTGCAAGCCAAATTACTGTATAAGAAAAATTCTAAAAACTAAGTATTTCATATGTCAAGATATTTGTTGAAATAAAAATCCATGATTATATGAGACTTTTAATTTTCAGATTGGAGTTTTCTTGAAAAAAGATGCGGGCAAATTTTGGGGTATAACAGATATAATAAACTTATTTTTTAAACAACCATTAACAATGGACTGAAGAATACTTGTCTAGCATTGAAGAGTGTAAAAAGTTTTCTAATATAACTTTATCTTTCATATTATAATTTTCTAAAGGAATCCGAAAAAGTTATATATTCGGTAAGGGGTTGGAAAAACACTTAAACCACATAAGATATAATAAACTCATCTTTTAAACAAACATTAACAAAAACATTCATCAATAACAAACCTTAAACAACTTATAAGATACAACAAAATCATCAAAACATAGCATAAACTACATATAACATACAACTTTTATTAAAAAATGTTGGAATAAAATTGTTCATATCACTTGGGTTTTGCTGATAACAAAGTAATTAATGAATATTTGGGTATACTAACATTTATTTAAGTGTGTAAGATCATAAATTTGAAAATCAACTTGGGCGGGCTGGACTGACGTTTTCGACTCGGTACCTTAAGTTGGCCTGCCCCGCCTAACCCGCTTAAAAAAGCGGGCCGAGGCGGGCATGGGCAGTTTTTGCCCGCAAGTTTTTTGCTATAACTTTCTAATACATGTGTTGATTGGAAAAGTTTGAAATAGAAGAACAGTTGTATAACTGTTTACCAGTAATTTCTGACAAACAACCGCTAGTCTTTCAAACTGTGTAATTTGGTAACTTACAGGATCGACTAGATTGATCCTAGGACATGTGTGTCAAAGTTTTAGTTTTCTCTAAGTTCATTTTATAAGTGGTTATGTTTCTGATTTATGAATAAGAACAAGATTCTTCTAAAAAAGAAACTAAGTATTTTCTATGAATTGGAATAAACCTTCGACTGTAAAGTACTAGGTAATGTGTAAAAGTTGAATCTAAAAGGGTTGTAACTATTGTAAAGTGTAGGAAAGTAAAGGCTTTGACAAAATGTAAAAGGGTCCGATTGAAATAAAGAAAAGTAAATGGCGAAATACTGGAATTAATGAAACTATAAATGACTTTAGAGTAAACAAAACAATGGTGTTTTCATACATACATGATCAATAGAAACTTTTCTCTCGTGCCGGTACTTCGTGTATTTGAGTGATTTTTGTATACAATGTGAAAACCACCCCAATCATATAACCTAAGATTCCTATTTATAATGATTCGACCCTAGAGGTCTCTTCACAGATGAGTGCCACGTTCGATATTTCATACGAAAGGATATTCTGATGATACCACGAGTTCTCCTGACGAACAGACGCAAGTTTAAATTTCAAACTCTTCCCGCTCGAAGCCTTTTTGAAACCATCCAACGTGGCTGTCAAAGCAAACTTCTTCATAAAAATATTCAAATTACGCACTTGAAGCATGATTGTAAGCTTAAACAGAAGCTATCTGAAACACTATCTTTGCATAAACTATAAGAACTGTTGTTCTTAATCTACTTAAAGAGAATAATAGAAGATCAAAATAAGAAGTAACCTTGAATAAGAACTGTTGTTCTTAATCTTCTTGAAGAGAAGAATAGAAGATCAAAACAAGAAGCAACCTTGAATAAGAATTGTTGTTCTTAATCTGCTTGAAGAGAAGAATAGAAGATCAAAACAAGAAGCAACCTTGAATAAGAACTGTTATTCTTCATCTGTTTGAAGAGAAGAATAGAAGATCAAAACAAGAAGCAATCTTGAAAAAGAACTGTTGTTCTTTATCTACTTAAAGAGAAGAGACAAATCAAAACAAAAGGCATTTCTGAATAGATACTATGTTCACAATCTGCTTTTAAAGAAGAATTAAAGATGAAGACCAACGTGAAAAAGCTCTCAACAACTGAGGCTAACTTTCATACTCTACCTACTCATACCAAGCAATGGATCTCATCAGAAGAAGCATACAAGAAGAACTCAATGATTATTCACTTAAAAGTGATTACTTGTCATGTAGTTTGTAACTAGAATATTTGCTTGATAAGAAGCATTGTACTAAAACCAATTTAATTGGGGATGATGCCTTGAGCGACCAAGTAAAGGTCAGAAGCTTAAGAAGACTATGCTGGTGGTCATTGTGGAAATTCTCTTGGAGACAAAGTGATGGTCAGAAGTCCAGGAGTCAATGGATGTTATATTTGTGGATCAGATCACTGAACAGTCCATTGTAGTTAGTCACATCAGGTAGCTGTGTAGTTTACTAGATTGATGAACATTATATCCAGATGGGATCACTGAACGGTCCAGTCATTTAGGGGTTAGTCACTTGCGGGTAGCTTGTGCAGGGTGAGTCACAGCAGTTGGCTGTGCAGGTTGTTAGTCACGACAGAGGATCGTGCAGGTGTAATCAAGTTTGGTTATAGTGGATTAAGACCTTTGTTGAGAGGAAAATCACCTGAGGAAGGTGGACTGGAGGTACCCTTATTCAGAAGGTGAACCAGGATAAAAATAAACGTGTCTTTTACTTTCTGCATAATTCATTTAACTCAGAACAATCATGCAGAATATCCTTAGAACTGTACTGAAACAAGTCAGAAGTTTTGATGATATAAAGAAGTTAAATTGAATATCTCATTCGTTATGCAACTCCATTCGAAGCATGCTTTTGCAACATTAAAAGCATATCTAGAAGATGAGATACTAATAGAAAGAAAATAAATTAAAGAAAGGGAATTTTTAATTGATAAAGAACACAATTCAATCCCCCCTTTCTTGTGTTTTTCTCCACCTTCAAAGAATATCTTAAAAACAGACGAATTTCCAACGTCTCTCTATCTTGGAACTGCATCTCTGCAAAGACACTTGTGCAAGTCATCTTCCAATGACTCTTTTGATTCCTCTATATAAGGAGTAGAAGATTTGAAGGAAGAAGAACCAAGAACCATGAACTGGAAAAAATACTGAACAAAACACTAAGCTTTTGTTTATATTTCTATTACGAGGCACATAGTCTTGAGATTTATTATCTTTGTATATCTTATAAATCTCAAGTGTTAAAGTATTTTATTGTGTTGTATTATTTGTGCACATCTGAATGTATATCAAGTGCATCATGTCGTCCAATCATCTAAAATGTTTGTTTAGAAATTTAGTGAAAGTATCTTGCTAGGTTGCTTGAGCAAAGGAAGACTCTTGCTAGGTTGCTTGAGCAAACAAAATCTCTTTCTGGGTTGACAGAGCAAAGGAAGTCTCTATCTAGTTTGATTGAGTAAAAGAAGTCTCTTGCTAGGTTGCTTGAGCAATAGTCTCTTTCTAGGTTGATTGAGCAAAAGAAGTCTCGGGCTAGTTTGCTTGAGCAGGTTATAATCATTTTTAATTATAGTGAAAATATCTTGTTGGATAAGGGGACTGGACTACTCTCAGTTTGTGAGAGGAACTAGGATAACTCTGTGTGTGATTTTACTTATTGCTTTTGCACTTTATTTCTTTCCGCTGCTAACTACTCTAAGTTCAAATTCTAAACTTGTTCAGTTTATGAAGTTGGTTTTAAGAAGAAAAAAGTATTCACCATACACAATTCAACCCCCCTTCTTGAATATTTTTCTCACCTTGAATAATAGCAAGAACATAAAATGTTTAAAAAACGTACATGTCCCATAGTGACATCCACGATGAAAGAATGATGAAACTGATGTGAGAGTTGCAAACTTGTGTTAAATTTGAATGAATGTCATTTTGGGTGTTTCATACAAGTTTTCTGCGCTCACTTTAACTTCATCCTCCTTAATTTTTCAATTCACGTCATCTATCTATAAGTTAAAACAAGTAGAAAGTTCAAACATTATGAAACATTCATTGAAACGTAAACAATAATACATAAAAAAAATTTGAAACATAAACTATTGTTAAGACGAAGGTAACTCTTCAAAGATTTGATGCAACGAAGGTGTCTCTTCGAAGAAGACGAGTTCGCTGCATGAGTTTGGGGTTTCCATATGAGAGACACAAATGAGATAGATGTTATGGTTTTGTTTTGAGAGAGGGGTTGTTATATACTGAAGCGCGAGATACTTTTGCTTATATATAAATATGTAAGTCCTTTCACTACGGTTGATAATATGAACCGTGATGAAATTATTGCACCTTACACCACGATTGTTTATAAGAATTGTGGTGATATACAAGGTCAAGCCCAGTTTGTCACGATAAATGGAATATTATTGGTACTGCAATTTGAACCCTTTCACTCTAGCTACATTTCACTACAGTTGTTAATTATGACTGTAATGAAATGTATTTTAGTAAATACAAAAAAACGCACAAAAAAAGTTATTACAACGGCTAAAAGGAAGGTCGTTGAAGGCTCTCTGGTTGTTAGCATGCATTTTGCTAAAACATACTAAGGAAGATCACGTTGGAAGAGATGCTATATGGATTAGAATTCAGACTTAAACATGTTGAAGAAGATGTCATGACATCATGGCTGGAGAAAGCTGATCTGGCAAGAGGATCAAGCGTTATTATTTGCTATATGAATATTTGAATCAGCTCAGAATATTCGAAGAAATCAATCTGCTGATATTTTTGCCAAGTTGGATTCAATCAAGAAGATTTTCACGGTGTCTTTAATTTGAGACATTATAGGAAAGATTGGATTGAAGTCCTAATTTCTTGGAGAACAAGTAGCAGACTTTTACCAGCCTCTCTGCTGCGATTTGAAGCTCAACACATAAAAGAATTATCTATATAGAGAAGAGTTGTAACCTAGTTTAAAAGTCACGAAGCTCCTCAAACTTGCAAATTTTGGTCGTTTTGAAGATTTTTGTGTGCTATCTAGCATAAAAGTCACGAAGCTCGTTAAACTTGCAAATTTTGGTCCTTTTGAAGATTTTTTTGTGCTATACTACATAAAGTTCACGAAGTTCGTTAAATTTGCAAACTTTTATATTTTGGATGTTTTTTAGGTGTTGTAATACATAAAATACATGAAGTTTGGTAAACTTACAGATTTTGGTCTTTTCAAAGATTTTTGTGGGTTATACTACATGAAAGTCATAAAGCTCGTTAAAATTGAAAATTTTGGTCTTTTTGAAGATTTTTGTGTGCTATACAACATAAAATTCCAAAGTTCGTTAAATTTGCAAACTTTGGTATTTTTGAAGATGTTCGAGTGCTATACTACATAAAATACACGAATTTCGTTAAACTTCCTTACATAGATATTACGACATAAAAATCACAAAATTTGTTAAACTAGCAAACTTTGGTCTTTTTGAAGATTTTCGTGTGTTTTACTACATAAAAGTCACGAAGTTCGTCAAACTTATAAAATTTGGTCATTTTGAAGATTTTTGTGTGCAATACTACCTAAAATTCACGAAGTTCGTTAAATTTGCAAACTTTGATATTTTGGAAGATTTTTGGGTGCTATACGACATAAAATACCCGAAGTTCGATAAATTTGAAAATTTTGGTATTTTGCAAAATTTTCGTGTGCTATACTACATAAAAGTCATGAAGTTCGTCAAACTTGCATAACTTTGGTGTTTTTGAAGAATTTTGTGTGCTATACTACATAAAATTAACGAAGTTCGTTAAATTTGCAAACTTTGGTATTTTGGAAGACTTACGGGCGCTATAATACATAAAATACACGAAGTTCGTTAAACTAGCATACATTGATATTTTGAAAGATTTTAGTGTGCTATACTACATAAAGGTCACAAAATTCGTTAAACTTGAAAATTTTGGTCTTTTAAAATATTTTTGTGTGTTATACTACATTAAAGTCATGAAGCACCTCAAACTTGCAAATTTTGGTCGTTTTGAAGATTTTTGTGTGCTATACTACATAAAAGTCACGAAGTTCGATAAACTTGTAAAATTTGGTATTTTTGAAGATTTTTGTATGCTAATTCACGAAGTTCATTAAATTTGTAAGCTTTGGTATTTTGCAATATTTTCGTGTGCTATACTACATAAATGGGATGAAGTTCGTCAAACTTGCATAAATTTGGTCTTTTTTAAGAATTTTGATTGCTATATTACATAAAATTAACGAATATCGTTAAATTTGCAAACTCAGGTATTTTTGAAGATTTTCGTGTGCTATACTACATAAAATACACGAAGTTCGTTAAACTAGCATACATTGATATTTTTGAAGATTTTCGTGTGTTATAGTACAAAAAGTCACGAATTTCGTTAAACTCGGAAATTTTGGTCTTTTTAAAGATTTTTGTGTGTTATATACTACATAAAAGTCACAAAGCTCCTCAAACTTGCAAATTTTGATCGTTTTGAAGATTTTTGTGTGCTATACTACATAAAAGTCACGAAGCTCGTTATGAAGGATAGAAAAACTTAGAAGATAAAAATAATCAACACAATGATTTTTATCCTGGTTCATTGTTAACCAAACTACTCCAGACCACCCCCTTAGAGTGATTTACCTCAACTGAGGATTTAATCCACTAATCCAACAGATTACAATGGTTAGCCACTTAGAAACACTCTAAGTCTTCAAGAGTATGCTGATCACAACTTGATCACTTTAAGAAATCTTTTACAATCAATGTAAAAAAAGTTTACAAGAGTTTGAATGGTTCTAATAAATCTGTAATCACAACTGTGATATTTCTCTTAAGTTCTAAACTTAACACACACTAAATATTACTAGAGTTTGTGAGGTTGAAGATGAAGTTCGTAAGCTTTTGAATTTGACAGCAATTTTGTATGTTTGCGCAAGTGTTCTATTTTGCTTCTGATCAGAACTTCTATTTATAGGCGTTGAGAGGAAATGACAGTTGGGAGCATTTAATGCTTCGCGTGAATAGTACAACGATGCATTTAATGTTTCACACTTTTGTCAACTACCTCAAGCCTTGCTTTTGCTGCTTTTACTGACTTTGCCTTTTGTAGATTCTAACGTTAAACTTGCTAATTTTGGTCTTTTTGACAATTTTTTTGTGCTATACTACATAAAGTTCACGAAGTTCGTTAAATTTGCAAACTTTTATATTTTGGTAGATTTTTTGTGTTGTAATACATAAAATACACGACGTTTGTTAAACTTGCAGATTTTGGTCTTTTTAACGATTTTTATGTGTTATACTATATGAAAGTCACGAAGCTCGTCAAAATTGCAAATTTTGGTCTTTTTGAAAATTTTTGTGTGCTAGACTATATAAAATTCCCAAAGTTCGTTAAATTTGCAAAATTTGGTATTTTGGAAGATTTTCTAGTGCTATACTTCTTGAAATACACGAATTTCGTAAACTTGCTTACATAGATATTACTACATAAAAGTCACGAAATTTGTTAAACTAGCAAATTTTGGTCTTTTTGAAGATTTCTGTATGTTTTACAACACAAAAGTCACGAAGTACGTCAAACTTATAAAATTTGGTCTATTTGAAGATTTTTGTGTGCTATACTACATAAAAGTCACGAAATTCATCAAACTTGCAAAATTTGGTCTTTTTGAATATTATTGTGTCCTATACAACATAAAATTCATGAAGTTCGTTAAACTTACAAAATTTGGTTTTTTTGAAGATTTCCGTGTGCTATACTACATAAAAGTCACGAAGTTCGTTAAATTTGCAAACTTTAGTATTTTGGAAGATTTTCGAGTGATATACTACATAAAATACACGAGTTTTGTTAAACTTTCTTACATAGATATTACTATAGAAAAGTCACGAAATTTATTAAACTAACAAATTTTGGTCTTTTTGAAGATTTCCGTGTGTTTACTACATAAAAGTGACGAATTTCGTCAAACTTACAAAATTTGGTCTTTTTGAAGATTTCTGTGTGCATACTATATAGAAGTCACGAAGTTCGTTAAACTTGCAAAAATTGGTATTTTTAAAGATTTCTGTGTGCTAATTCACGAAGTTCATTAAATTTGTAAACTTTGGTATTTTGCAAGATTTTCGTGTGGTATACTACATAAAAGTCATGAAGTTCGTCAAACTTGCATAACTTTGGTCTTTTTGAAGAATTTTGTGTGCTATACTACATAAAATTAACGAAGTTCGTTAAATTTGCAAACTTTGGTATTTTGGAAGACTTACGGGCGCTATAATACATAAAATACACGAAGTTCGTTAAACTAGCATACATTGATATTTTGAAAGATTTTAGTGTGCTATACTACATAAAGGTCACAAAATTCGTTAAACTTGCAAATTTTGGTCTTTTTAAAGATTTTTATGTGTTATACTACATAAAAGTCATTTTCTCCATATGTTTAATTTGAGCAGAATAATAAAAACAAACGTAAGTAAATAAGAATACGACAAAAGAGAAACAAATTTCATAGAAGAGATAAATTACAAGGACTGAATAACAAATTACAAAAAAAAAACTTAGGCATAAAACGCTTCACAGCTTTCTTCAGTAAGGATATCATTGTTATCTGGAAATTCTGCATTACTGAGAATCTGAGTTACTTCAGTAGATTCAAGCAGAGCAGATAGAATTCTCCCATATGGGATGTGAAAACTCTGACCACATTCAAAGGCTATGAGAGATTCTTTTAGATGACAAAAGATGATTGCAAGAAGATTCAGTGGACGGCCATTTTTAAGTCGATGAATCAGAAAGCGATCCCTACATGACAAGATATGATGAAAGTTTCCTCTAGGCGTTATGTTAGAGAAAATAAACCTAAACAAAACTTGTTTGAAGGGAGTCAGCAATTATGCATTGTTAAAAATGCGTGCGATATTTCTGCTCATAGTGTGAGATGCATTATGTAACATCCCAATTTATTTAAGCATGTTTATTTATCACCAAAAATTATCAAAAATGAGATAGTGGATTAGTTGGATTCAAAAGTTATTAGTTAGGATGAAGCTAAATGGCACATTGGTAAATGTTATTTAGTTAGAGGGCAGTTGGATCATTTTCCCTTAAGAACTTGTTTGGGGGAAGAACATTAAGGCCTTATAACATAAGAAAAATCGGAATTTTGAGGATGGGGAGAAACAAGGACACGTGAATGGAAGGAGAAAGAGTCCATCTTGCTTGATCAAGTGGTTGCATGTGGAATTGAAGAGGGAATCAAGGTTAATCAACACCATCTTCATAAGTTCTTGCATATGTGTGAAGCTTTGAAAACTTTAGAGTGAAGAACCATGGTCAAGAATGAAGAGCAAAGTTGTAGTCATCTCTATTATAATCATCAAGTTAGAATTTCTAATGATTCAAGGTGAGTTCCATAGTTAGAACTTGGGGTAGGAATTGGGGTTTTGTGAATTGCATGTTTGGGAACAAGGGTTAGAATAAGAAAATTGTTTATGCATGTTGGTGTTGGCAGGTGTGTTAATACATGTATATGCTGCTATAGAATACTGTCACATGTTAGGGTTCGGATTGAGATGGATTAGAATGTGTTACATATGATCTTATGCAGGAAGAATGTCATTTCTGGCTTTGGTTCAATGAGCAATCGATTGCACACCAGTGCAAATCGATTGCACTGTGAAAAATTTACTTTCTGCGCTTTTGGTTCAGCAAGCAATCGATTGCACACCAGTGCAAATCAATTGCACCTGACAGAAAGTCATCTCTTTATTGTTTCGACCATAACTAGAGTTCCGTAACTCAGACTTGGGCGCCCTCAGAGGCATTGGAAAGCTAACAGAAAGGGAAATGAAATGCTTAAACTTCGACAACTTTATAATACTCTTAAGTAATAATAAAATCCATGTGAATATCCTTTCACCTCGATTACTAGAAGATAATTCTTAGATAATTGATTAGTTAACCGTTCTCAAGACCTTGGTGCCCAAGTGTTCCTCCAACTGGGTTGTAGGCATCATAGAATGGGTGGTGATGGAAATCAAAGCTAGCTACGTACACCAAAGATGTTGAGATCTTATAGCTTGTGAAGCTAACCTTGTGAAACCAAATGCGAGGAGGCCTTACTACTTGGTGTAATTTGTGTACGTCGATTAACAAAATATGAATATGGTAAAGTAAACCTTAGGATACCTAGACCAAGAGATATGAATGGATGATATGTTGCTTTTCACTTTTCCCTATCAATCGACTACTTTGAAATCATACAATCTAATGGTGTAGTAAGTATGAGACGAGGGGTTAAAGGACACACAAAAGCACAGTAACTGCGAGTAGGCACGTTACATATATGTTGGCTACTTCTTGTGAAGAAATTCCAAGGATGCCTCTGGGCCGCATATATTGCAAGCATTCTCGGGCTTTGGTCTTGGGAATGGGTCGGCTCCGTAGTTCAGGAGCTATTCGTCGGGGATGAACTCCCGGGGATGTGTACCTCACCTTATCCTTTTGTTGTTTCGTTATGGGTGAATTTCTATGTGTGATTTGGACCCAGCAAATTGGAAGAGTTGAAATGTTGTAGCAATTCAATGTCGGTTCCACGGTTTTCTATAGTCATATGAGTTAATTACCATGTAGATTGAAAAGGTACGCTTTTGGGTCTTGTTTCCAAGAGCAGATAGGCAGGTAAACCCGGAAGACCAGACCTTGAGGGTAGCTCCCGAGAGAAGGCTGACAGGTAATAACAGAAGAGTTATTCTGGAGGAAGCATGTACCTAATATCCGAACATGTGATATATTCTCAGAGGATCCAATCGGGTGGTCAGTGGACACTCCATTGTGGTGCTACGATTTGATAGGCTTTCCTGTACTGGACATTTAGGAAACCTGAGGATCTTAGATTGATATGTAGTTGATGCATGTGCCTTGTAGAGCCAAGAGGACCCATAAGATTGGGGAACTCACTAAGATTTAGTAATCTCACCCCATTCATCTTATTATGTTTTCAGGTACCGTGCAAGATCGAGTTTTTCCAGATGCTTGGATCAAGAGCTTTTGATTGGATATCATGAAGGTCATGCCTGGTCTTTTCTTCTGCTGTGTATCTTTATCATTATGTAGACATATTCATTGTATCCATCTTCGAGATGATTTTGAAATGTATACATCTTATGTTATTATTTTTGACTTTTGTATGTACTCAATACCAGTTATTAGTATTCTGCTGATATGATTTTAGACACATATTGGTAGGGTATTACACATTCCAGCGATCAAACACAGCGAGACAGACAACAGATGGGTTAGAAGCATATTCATTCCCATTTCAACGATCTTTTCTTGCAAAGTACCAATTTCCTTGATATTGAACTTGTTTAACAGTGTGATGCTTGATATTGTTGACATTGCATGAATCACCAAATCATCCATCACCATAAAGGTTATAACATATTTCACAAAACCACTCTTGTTATTGGAAAAACCTTTTTTTTTCAGCAACCTTCTTATTTCCAATATAAGGAACTTCACTGCTCATAAAGTTTAAGCAAGAAGAATAGGCTGGAGCCATAAAAGGAGAGTGAATATTGACAGAACTAGTGCATCGAGTTGTGTTATCTTTTGTCACCTCAAACTTACACTTATTTGGACACATGAACAACTTTATTTCTTCATCTTTGTCTTCATTAGCATGGTTACGAGTAAGGAAGCCTGAGATTTGAGTGGAAGAGCTTTGAGCTTTTGGGTTTAAGAGGACATCCTTGGTTTGAAATGGTTGCATGTAATTCTGGTCCAGATTTTCAACACTTTGATACAGATTTCCTAAGCTACCTACCATGTTATTTGAACTTAGAAGCTTAACTACAGTACCAATAGGTAAGCATAGCAAGTTGAAGAGAAAGTCTATGACAGGTTTTGAAGCTTCAGCAAAGAGAACTTTGTTATTCTTTGTGTCGATAAGAAGCTTCATGGATACTTTGGTGGAAGAAGAAGACGCCATAATATATTAAAAGGTAGTATAATAGCCTTAATATGAAAAGCTGCTCATTTATAGACAGATTATTACAAAGAGTTAGGTGGGGTTGTGTAACACCCCAAATCTACCCAACGAATATTTAATAAAATCAGGAGTGAAGACCCATTTTGGTCCCTCACAAATATTACACGAGTCAAATTAGTCCTTCACAATAAAATAGACCCAATTTAATCCCTTGTAAAATTCAACCGGATCATATAAGTCCTTCTGTTAATATTTTTTTTAAACCGGTTTTTTTCTAGTTTTAAACCATGACTGGATTGCCACGTTGGATTTTATTTTATTTTTATTTTTTAATTTTTATTTCTAATTTCAGACCCATGTGGTTAATCTTAAACAATTCTGAATTTAAAATAAAAAATAAAAAATTTGTATCAATATGGTCTCGAACCTAAGTCTCTTCAGATTAAATGACAGACAATTTAATAAAATAGAAATTGATTTGTCTATTTGTAAATGATAGTCACTTTACTAACAATAGAAATTAATTTGTCTAGTTGTTATTGATAGTCACTTTATTAATAGTAGAAATTGATTTGTCTAGTTGTAAATGATAATCACTTTATTAACAATAGAAATTGATTTATCTAGTTGTAAATGATAGTCACTTTACTAACAATAGAAATTGATTTGTCTTGTTGTAAATAATAGTCACTCTACTAACAATAGAAATTGATTTTTCTAGTTGTAAATGATAGTCACTTTATTAACGATAGAAATTGATTTATCTAGTTGTAAAGTGAAAATCATTTAACTTGAAGGGACTTGGATTTGAGACCTCATAGATAAAAATTTATGTATAAAATTTGTTAATATTAGTAGAAATCCTGAAAATTACTTATTTAAAAATTACTTTAAATAATTTTGGTTTTTTTTATATTATTCATTGATAACTGTTTAAAAATGAAATTAAAAATAAAAAAATTCAACGTGTCAGTCCAATCACGGTTTAAAAGTATGTAAAGAACCGGTTTAGAAGTAGGAAAAAAGCGATTTGAGAAAAATATTAGCAGAAGGACTAATATGATCCGGTTAAATTTTGTAAGGGATTAAGTTGGGTCAATTTTTTTGTGAAGGACTAATTTGACACGTGTAATATTTGTGAGGGACCAAAATGGGTATTCACTCTAAAATCAGAGTGCAGAAATTCAACATACAATTGGGATGTCACATTCAACGTAAAACAACAAACAACTTAATCACATATATCATAGATACATAGCACATAACTCGGATGAACCGATAAAACCGGTTTCTTTTAAAAAATAAAAACAACTTTTATTAATAATAATAATATCAATTATTCAACTTCACTTCACATAATATTTTTATTAAACTAAAACAACTTTACTAACATCATATTACTTCATAAACTCCACTTAAAAGTTAACAACTTATAGTTATAACAACAATTAAAAGACAATCGTTCATCCCCCTGAGTGCTACGTATCAGAGCAAGACCCAACTCGAACTAACAGCAACTAAAGACTTCATAAAATCACTTCAAACTCCTACCGCTATCTTGAGTACCTATCCATTTCCCATGGTAGGGAAACATCATTCAGAAGGGGTGAGATATCCAACAATATAAACAAGCGTATGATAAATAATATATTAGGATTAAATCATACAAAATTATCACTTCACAGTCATAAAACTATAAATCACTTCACATCGCAAAAATCAACTCATGTCACTTCAAATGAGACACAACTATGCATATGCATGTGGTACCTAGGGCTTCAGCCCCCATTGCCAATTGCCAGTTAAACAGAGGCATCAAGGCATAAGCCTTCGTCGCTAATTTGTCAATCCAGACCGTCGCCAAAATATGCAATGTATGCAACTCGATAATGCACATCACACAACATACAACATAAACAACAAATCCTCGTCGCCAGGCATAAGCCTATATCACCAATTCATTTACCAATAATTAGTGGTAAATATCGTCAGTGAAACATCCTGCAACTTCGCATAAAACAACAAAATATAGCAACATACACATCACTGATAAATCCCAAAGAAAATAGCAGCCCATCGTATTAAACATAATGCACGAAACAACTAATATACAACAACGTCATAATAATTTCATACTCATTCATCACTCTAACAAAATATTTTTATTAACTTATTCTATACTCTTTACTCGCAAAAATTTATAATAATTAATAATTATAACTCGACAGAGTCTCCAAGAACTCTAAATAATTCTATAATAATCTCTACAACTCTAAAGTACCAAAAAAATACTCTACTGACAACATCTAGCAATTTTCTGCAACTAATTCCTCAATAATAATAATTATAAACCCTAGGTTAATTTTCCACCACCAGTGATTGAACTTTTATAACCTTATTCACCGACGTCAATCAATTTTAACATTCAAAATACAATCACAACACACGAAATAGAGGCAATCATACAACCATAACCCCCACATATCATTCATCATAATCCTGTTTATAGAGCTAGAACCCCCTACCTTGGATATGAGATTTCTCTACTCTCCCGGTTTCCATAGCTTATGCCGCCGCTTCCATCTTTTCTCCGAAAATCTTTTCTAACAACGTGCAGAGATGCAACAAAAACCTCTACGAGTCTGGAACATTGTGTCCAAGAACCGCGACGATCCAACGGTTGGATTGGGAGAAACGTCCGTTTTACTAAGGTGTCTCACTGCAGAAACTTACTGCGAAAATTGGACTTCCTCTAGCTTTTCTCTTCCGCCATGGCTCTCTTCTTCACCTCTCCTCCAAACCCTATTCCTCTTTGTGTTATGATAGTTCTTCCTTCTTCCAATTCTAAATCCAACATAATTGGGCCTAAGTTACATACCCCCTCCTTACTTCACAACAACTCAAATTAAATCCAAAGTTATTTTTAAGCTCATTAATAAAATAACACTTCAACTTTATTTCACCAAATTAATCCGATTAATTACCATGCCAACTTAATAAAATAATTCCGACTTCGTCGATAAAATTCGAATTAAATACAAATAGTCCAATATTAATAATAATATTATTTCTTCAACGAAATCAACTTTATTAATTCTCCGACTAACCGAATAAAATCCAACTTTAACTTAATAATCCAAATACGCTTCCCAAAATAATACCAACAATTTCGATTGATCCTCGAACTTCGATTAAATCCAATGATTAAATTCTTAAATAATTTAATTAACTAATTAATTAAATTCGGGGCGTTACAACTCTCGCCCACTTGAATATTTTCGTCCTCGAAAATCTATCCGACACAACCATCCTCAACCTCGCTTATACTTGACTATACAAAATCACAAAATACTCTTATCAACAAGATTCTCGTTATAGCATCCATCACTTTACTCACCATCAAGATAGCAAGATACGTCTATACCATCCAACACAATTTTCGTCCACTATCAACAAGAGATTAAGGGTGATCAAGTCCTCAACATGTCAATAGACAGCCGACAATGATATTGAAGTATAAACCATCATTACCAACATTAATAGTGTTATTTTCCCAATTGTACTCACCGACTCGCATTTCCGATCCTAACTCACAATTCAAAACTTCCCAACAACTTCTACAATTTTTTCCAAATTTTCAGCAAGAATCACCAAACTTCAAACACACTTATCTCTTTCAATACAGACCTCCCAAACACAAAATTATATTCCAAAATGAAGTTAATTTCATGTAGATTCCAGAACTTCAAGAATCGCTTAAATCTGATTTACGAGTATACAGTTATCATCCTTGCAATGGGACTGGTCCAGAATTCCCGTATGCAGAATTTTCCAAAAATCAGCATCAGACCCAAATATTAAAATGCACGTTTCTTCCTCTTCACAAATTTCCTGAAGACAAATCTTATATGCAAACTATAGGGAATTTCATAAGCTTTTCAAAAAGTCCAAAATCGCTTCAATTAGAATCACGAGTAAAAAGTTATACCCCTTTTACCGACAATTGTTCCATAATTGCAAATATCAGAATTTGAGGTTGATGGACATAAGTTCCATCTATCTCTCTTGCTTCCAAGATCTACCTACATCCTTTCTTCATTCAAGACGCTCCAACTTGTCAAACAACTAAAATCTTAAATCCATGTTACCTCGGAAAACAACACAACTTAAACAATACTTGCATTGTAGCCAACTGCAGCACACCAACATCTTACAACTGAATAGATCCGAGAAGCACCGCTTCTCCCCCACTTAGCTTCGAGCCAACTTCTCCAACCAACAACTAGAAAATAAATAAGTACCGACAGTGTTTCACACACTTGTCGCATACAAAAGGATAAATAATATTAGACAACACTGGCCGGACAGACCGACCTGCTCTGATACCAATTGTAACACCCCAAATCTACCCAACGAATATTTAATAAAATCAGAGTGCGGAAATTCAACATACAATTGGGATGTCACATTCAACGTAAAACAACAAACAACTTAATCACATATATCATAGATACATAGCACATAACTCGGATGAACCGATAAAACCTGTTTACTCTTTTAAAAAATAAAAACAAATTTTATTAATAATAATAATATCAATTATTCAACTTCACTTCACATAATATTTTTATTAAACTAAAACAACTTTACCAACATCATATTACTTCATAAACTCCACTTAAAAGTTAACAACTTATAGTTATAACAACAATTAAAAGACAATCGTTCATCCCCCCGAGTGCTACGTATCAGAGCAAGACCCAACTCGAACTAACAGCAACTAAAGACTTCATAAAATCACTTCAAACTCCTACCGCTATCTTGAGTACCTGTCCATTTCCCATGGTAGGGAAACATCATTCAGAAGGGGTGAGATATCCAACAATATAAACAAGCGTATGATAAATAATATATTAGGATTAAATCATACAAAATTATCACTTCACAGTCATAAAACTATAAATCACTTCACATCGCAAAAATCAACTCATGTCACTTCAAATGAGACACAACTATGCATATGCATGTGGTACCCAGGGCTTCAGCCCCCATCGCCAATTGCCAGTTAAACAGAGGCATCAAGGCATAAGCCTTCGTCGCTAATTTGTCAATCCAGGCCGTCGCCAAAATATGCAATGTATGCAACTCGATAATGCACATCACACAACATACAACATAAACAACAAATCCTCGTCGCCAGGCATAAGCCTATATCACCAATTCATTTACCAATAATTAGTGGTAAATATCGTCAGTGAAACATCCTGCAACTTCGCATAAAACAACAAAATATAGCAACATACACATCACTGATAAATCCCAAAGAAAATAGCAGCCCATCGTATTAAACATAATGCACGAAACAACTAATATACAACAACGTCATAATAATTTCATACTCATTCAACACTCTAACAAAATATTTTTATTAACTTATTCCATACTCTTAACTCGCAAAAATTTATAATAATTAATAATTATAACTCGACAGAGTCTCCAAGAACTCTAAATAATTCTATAATAATCTCTACAACTCTAAAGTGCCAAAAAATACTCTACTGACAACATCTAGCAATTTTCTGCCACTAATTCCTCAATAATAATAATTATAAACCCTAGGTTTATTTTCCACCACCATTGATTGAACTTTTATAACCTTATTCACCGACGTCAATCAATTTCAACATTCAACAATACAATCACAACACACGAAACAGAGGCAATCATACAACCATAACCCCCACATATCATTCATCATAATTCCGTTTATAGAGCTAGAACCCCACCCTTACCTTGGATATGAGATTTCTCTACTCTCCCGGTTGCCATAGCTTATGCCGCCGCTTCAATCTTTTCTCCGAAAATATTTTCTAACAACATGCAGAGACGCAACAAAAACCTCTACGAGTCTGGAACATTGTGTCCAAGAACCGCGACGATCCAACGGTTGGATTGGGAGAAACGTCCGTTTTACTAAGGCGTCTCACTGCAGAAACTTGCTGCGAAAATTGGACTTCCTCTAGCTTTTCTCTTCCGCCATGGCTCTCTTCTTCACCTCTCCTCCAAACCCTATTCCTCTTTGTGTTATGATAGTTCGTCCTTCTTCCAATTCTAAATCCAACATAATTGGGCCTAAGTTACATACCCCCTCCTTACTTCACAACAACTCAAATTAAATCCAAAGTTATTTTTAAGCTCATTAATAAAATAACACTTCAACTTTATTTCACCAAATTAATCCGATTAATTACCATGCCAACTTAATAAAATAATTCCGACTTCGTCGATAAAATTTGAATTAAATACAAATAGTCCAATATTAATAATAATATTATTTCTTCAACAAAATCAACTTTATTAATTCTCCGACTAACCGAATAAAATCCAACTTTAACTTAATAATCCAAATACGCTTCCCAAAATAATACCAACAATTTCGATTGATCCTCGAACTTCGATTAAATCCAATGATTAAATTCTTAAATAATTTAATTAACTAATTAATTAAATTCGGGGCGTTACAGGTTGCACAAATAATTTCTTAAACAAGATAAGAGCTATCTATATACAATACTTATTGTAGAAGTAAAAACATATTCACTCAGTTGATATATTATTTTCTCCAGAAAAATAGAGGTTATGATTAATTATGCATTATTAGGGATGGAAAATTGGTTGGTTCAGATTGGTTTCAGGTCCAAAACTTAAATTTAGTGTAAATTGCGGTCCCAACCCAATTTCAACTGATAAAATTGTAGTTTTTGACAGATTCGATTAACTCAGTTTGGCGAATAAATCAGGCCGATTTAGTCGGTTTAATGTTTATTAAGTAAATCTATAAAAATGATTCATCATTTATAAAAATTCACATAAATTTAACTTTTAATATTTTTTTAAACAATAGACCGGTCGGTTTGAATCAGACGGTTCAAATTTGAGAATATCCTTATTCTCAAATTTTAATAAAAAAAAACAATAAATCGGTCGGTTTGAATCGAACGGTTTAAATTTGAGAATATCCTTATTCTAAAATTTTGTAATAAGAAAGATAATAGATCGATGGTATGGAATCAGACGGTTAAAATTTTTCCACCCTATCCATTATAAAATGGAGCTACATGTCCTAACTCTTTCATTTTAATGCAATGTAGTACTAATGAACAAGAAATATTCCCTATGTTTCTCTTGATTTTATAAAAGAAATAAAGAGTTGAAGACTACTTATACATTTAAATTATTTACTGTAAAATGTACTATCAAGTAAAAACATTTTAAACCTGTATTTAATTTTTGTTATTTCTTATATATTTTATATTAGTGTAATGTGAAATATTTGATTGAGAGAATGTGAGTACAAGGGGACCAATAAAATGATTGATGGTAGATTTTATATTGAAACCATTTTTAATTAATAATTATTCTTTCAATGTCATTTGAGAAAGAATATAAATGTACAATTTCGTTACCGGTAATTACTCTTTTTTAGTTTTCCGTTTGTGCTGCGTTTATATTATTCATGTTTTTGTTAATTTTTCCTAAAAAAGAGTTTTTAGTTACTTAATATCAATATACAATTTCGTAATTACCGGTAACGAATATTGGTAGCGATAACAAATAACACAAACTACATTCTGTTACGCTTGCAATTTCCTATATAAGCAAGCACACACATTCTCTCTCAATCATCAAAACTTTCTTTCCTTTTCTCTCTGATTTTGTTCATCTTTGTTGCTAATTGCTATGGATATTGATCTCACTCCAAAATTGTCGAAGAAAGTGTACGGTGACAATGGTGGATCGTATTACAGTTGGTCACCATCTGAACTTCCTATGCTGCGTGAAGGTAACATTGGTGCTGCCAAGTTAGCTCTTGAGAAGAACGGTTTTGCCACTCCTCGGTACTCTGATTCTTCCAAAGTTGCATATGTTCTTCAAGGAAGTGGAGTTGCTGGAATTGTGCAACCTGAATCAGAAGAGAAGGTTCTTGCAATTAAGACTGGTGATGCTTTAGCACTTCCTTTTGGTGTTGTGACATGGTGGTTCAACAAAGAGGACACTGAGTTGGTTATTTTGTTTCTTGGAGATACTTCAAAAGCACATAAGGCTGGTGAGTTCACTGATTTTTTCCTAACTGGTCCTAACGGAATCTTTACCGGATTTTCGACTGAGTTTGTGGGAAGAGCTTGGGACTTGGACGAGACCAATGTGAAGACCCTTGTTGGGAAACAAACCGGGAAAGGGATTGTGAAGCTTGACGGAAGCATCAGCCTTCCTGAGCCTAAAGATGGAGACAGGAAAGGTATGGTCTTGAATTGTCTAGAGGCACCATTGGATGTCGATGTTAAGAATGGCGGAAGGGTTGTTGTTTTGAACACCAAGAACCTTCCTTTGGTTGGTGAGGTTGGTCTAGGAGCTGACCTTGTGAGGCTTGATGGAAATGCCATGTGCTCGCCTGGATTCTCTTGCGATTCTGCTTTCCAGGTTACTTATGTTGTTAGGGGAAGCGGACGCGTTCAAGTTGTTGGTGTTGATGGCAAGAGGGTTTTGGAGACTACTTTGAAGGCTGGAAATTTGTTCATTGTCCCAAGGTTTTTCGTCGTCTCCAAGATTTGTGACCCCGAGGGAATGGAGTGGTTTTCTATCATCACTACTCCTAATCCCATCTTTACACACATGGCTGGAAGTTCTTCGGTGTGGAAGGCATTATCATCTACAGTTCTGCAGGCTGCTTTCAATGTAGATGCTGAAACTGAGAAACTCTTCCGTTCTAAGAGAACTGGAGATGCCATTTTCTTCCCTCCTCCAAATTAACTAGAATGAATATAAGTGTCTATAACATAAGTCATTATTGACAATAATACCTTCTAAGAGTTTACAATGTATCAGCTGTTTGAATTTGTTTCATGTTTCGTATGAGTACTTTACAATGTTTCTGCACTCTACTGTGAGTTTATATAAGAGTTGATTGCCTATTCTTCAAGCTTATGCTCTCAAGGTTTACTAGCATAGTTATCTAAATTTAGCATTTTATATGCCAAATTAGTTTGTTAATTAATATGGCTTCGTTTTGGTTCGTATTGTTGTTATTATTATTTTGATTGAATAAGTAATTTCTTCTCTATAATATATGCTGTCTGTATTATGTTGAAGGAATCTATATTTTGTATGATTACTTAATGCAATGAACAGAAAGTTGAAAACTACTAGTAGTATATTATATATATAAATTATTTATTGTAAAATTGATCAAGTAAAAATATTTTAAACTTGTATTTATTTTTTCTATTTTTTATATATTTTATATTAGTGTAATATGAAATATTTGACTGAGAGTGTGTCAGTACTAGGGGACCAATAATGATTCAGGGTAGATTTTATATTGGAACCATTTTTAATTAATAACTATTCTTTACCTGTCATTTGAGAAAGATGGTGATTTTTCTAGTGTTTTTTGTTTTCCATTTGTGTTGTCTTCATATTATTCTCTATATATTAGTTTTTTCCCAACAACATATTCATCTCAATAAAATGCTCGTTATTATTTGTAATTCAACATTAATGCTTGTATCTAGAAGCAATTTCTAGTAATTTAGGGCTGATTTCTATCTTGCTGATGCTGATGTTTGCTTTTCAAGTAATTTTTAAGCTTTGTTTATTAATTTTTTTTAATGTTCAAAATTAAATATCCAATTTATACCAAAAAAATTTAATATTTCAAATTTTTTACATATCTAATATTTCAATTTAAATGTTAAAGTTTTCATGTTTTAAAAAAAAAAAATTGTTGTCCAAAATGCACGTCACTTCTTCTGTTACATGATCTTCTTGCAATTTTTATTTTTTTATTTATATAACAAAATATTATTATGTAATATTTTTTATTATATTTTAATAGAACAAGCCATTGGATTGAAACATATATGACAAAATATTATATAAATAAAAATGTCTTGAGAACCATTTTCTCATATCTCTTCTCAATTTTTTCTAAACTTTTTTATTCTTGTTTTAACATGAGTTTTGTTGGCCATGTTTTTTATTCGAGAATCAAGTCTAGCATGAAGATCCCTTTTATGGTTAATTGGGATTATGAGCAACTTTAGGCTAGCGCCAACAACAAAGCGTCGATAACAATAGTCAGCAAAACGATCAAAAGGCCAGTAAATTACAGACTCTTTCCTTCTTTACAACTAGTCGAAGAACAGTCTTAAAGATCCCATATTACAAAGGGATGACGAAATGGTCATAGATAATTTCAGTTCTAAATCTAAAGACGGCCTTTATATTATTTGTAATGTTGTTTCCATCTTACCCGTGGAATATGACTGTGTCATAAAAGTTACTGGCACAGAAGATGAATACTTTGCCGAAGAAACAGAAAATCATAAACCAATGTGCTATTACATAATGAGCAATCACTACTACGTAAAAGCCATTTCACAACGGTTGGGAAAGTTATACCACCACGTTTGACCAACCGTTGTGAGGTAGGGTGGTTATATGTATGATGCTTTCCACCACGGTACTGTGGCCGTTATTATAAACTAGGCAACGCGCTACCTATCACAACAGTTACTTCAAACAACCGTTGTGATATTCTTTAATGCATAACATTTAACAACAGTTGTTTTAAACAACTGTTGTGATATATACATTGAGTTTATTATAAATTATGTGGAATGCTTATTTTGTCAATGCTCATTGAACATATAACCTGTAAATCTGATCTAGAACATTATAATATAACAAATTAAATTATATTAAAAGAACAAGTTACATTGTTCAATGTTATACAAGATTTCTTCAGCATTTATTCATATCTTTCTATTTAACGATAAAGAACTTGGTTTAATGCTACTAATTCTTTAACATCCCCTTCCTTCACCTATAATTCATTTTGCAAAATATTATTTACTTTGCACACAAAATTAGAGGTGGAAAAAGGGGCGGCTGAAGAACAAGAATCATTAAACCAAGTTCTAACGATTAAACAGCGAAATGCAGACAATGGGATGAAGAATACTTGTCTAGCATTGAAGAGTGTAAAAAGTTTTCTAATATAACTTTATCTTTCATATTATAAATTTTTAATGGAATCCGAAAATGATATATATTCGGTAAGGGGTTGGAAAAAAACTTAAACCACATAAGATATAATAAACTTATTTTTTAAACAACCATTAACAATGGACTGAAGAATAATTGTCTAGCATTGAAGAGTGTAAAAAGTTTTCTAATATAACTTTATCTTTCATATTATAATTTTCTAAAGGAATCCGAAAAAGTTATATATTCCGTAAGGGGTTGGAAAAACACTTAAACCACATAAGATATAATAAACTCATCTTTTAAACAAACATTAACAAAAACATTCATCAATAACAAACCTTAAACAACTTATAAGATACAACAAAATCATCAAAACATAGCATAAACTACATATAACATACAACTTTTATTAAAAAATGTTGGAATAAAATTGTTCATATCACTTGGGTTTTGCTGATAACAAAGTAATTAATGAATATTTGGGTATACTAACATTTATTTAAGTGTGTAAGATCATAAATTTTAAAATCAACTTGGGCGGGATGGGCTGACGTTTTCGACTCGGTACCTTAAGTTGGCCTATCCCGCCTAACCCGCTTAAAAAAGCGGGCCGAGGCGGGCATGGGCAGTTTTTGCCCGCAAGTTTTTTGCTAAAATTTATTTTTTATTTAGAATTAAAACAACTTCAACTATAAGAACAACCCTCTTTTCTTAAAATTATGTTGATTGAATTGTACTCTAAATTTTTATAGATACAAAATTGAATTATAGTTGCAACGTTCTTTCTATAACTTTCTAATACATGTGTTGATTGGAAAAGTTTGAAATAGAAGAACAGTTGTATAACTGTTTACCAGTAATTTCTGACAAACAACTGCTAGTCTTTCAAACTGTGTAATTTGGTAACTTACAAGATCGACTAGATTGATCCTAGGACATGTGTGTCAAAGTTTTAGTTTTCTCTAAGTTCATTTTATAAGTGGTTATGTTTCTGATTTATGAATAAAAACAAGATTCTTCTAAAAAAGAAATTAAGTATTTTCTAAGAATTGGAATAAACCTTCGACTGTAAAGTACTAGTGTTTACGGTGATTTCCGGTAAACAACCGCTAGTCTTCCAAACTATAATAAATATGATTTGGTTACTTGCAGGATCGACTAGATTGATCCTAGGACACATAGTCAAAAAGATTGTTATCAATGTTCATTTGAACCATATTCATGATTCGTCTTCGTCAATAAGCGTTGTTCGATTAAAGAACAAGTAATCTTGATAATCACTTTGTTATATGTAAGTATGATTTCAATGAAAAGATAAGTAACATAACATATGAAACTAAAAGGACTGTTAAAACGTAAAGAATCTTATAATGCAGAAACGTTAAAGACTTTGAGAGTAAATAACATGAAAGTAATTCGAAAGTAAATGATATTAAAGTAAAGATACAGAAATGTAAATGGCAAGAAGTAAATGGAATGCAGTAATTCTGAAAGATATTTGAAAACGAAAGATAATACACATGTATTAAAGTGGTGGTGTCATACGTACATTTTCTCAGCGAACTCTTTCTCTTAACACTTGATACTTGAGAAAATATGTGAGTGATTTGTACAAAATGAACACACAGAATCCTAACATTAAGACTCCTATTTATACTAGTTTCGACCTTAACGGTCCTACACTAATCTGCTGCCACGTCTCTCATAAGAACTTCCAGCGACGCCATATGTTACTTGGACAGTTACGAAACCGTCTTTGAATTTCAAATCTTCCCGCCTGAGTCCGTCTTCGACGCGTGGCAGTGTATTAAAAACACTATGAAAACACGCTAAGTAGTAATACTTGAATATATTTTATAAATTTTGTCTAAGTCCCCGAAGACACATACTTTCACTAGCTTTCAGTATTCATTATCTTCATAACAAACTTAGAAATCTTTATTTTTGAAGCATGGCCATCAGTAGCCATTCTTTTATTTTTAAGGGATGGCCATCAGTAACCATCTTTCCTTCGATTTTCCACTTCTTCGAAGGACAAATATTACAAGACGAAATCTTCAGCTAACAAATTGCCCCCAATAAATGCCTGTTTCGAAAATCAACAGAAATAGGTATTTCTTGTCATCATAAGATTTCGTTTCTTATTGATCTTTGAGAGTTCCAAGACTGCTGACTAACGTCATAATCATTGATGACCCTGTTCCCGAAACGTCTTGTCATTTTCAAAGATGTTTTCTCATAACTTACATTCCCACGTTTTTTACCTTACTTCTTGATCATTACTCCTACATACTAGGAGTGAAGCTAATTTATTCGACCGCCGTCAGATTAAATCACCAGCCGCCACGTGTTCTTTGGGTTTTACCCAAAAGATTTAAAAAGGGTTTCCGTTAAACCTTTAAATACTTGGTCTTGCACTTCTATACAACCTTTCATTCCTATTTCTTCATCTTCTTCAACAGAAAAACCAACATCCCCAATCTTTTCAAAATATTGCTTTCTCAATCAAAAATCTCTCTATGGCTTCATCTTCAAATGTTCTTCAACCTGTTCTGAAGCTCCAATCAACAACACGGTCTGGGGAACAAGAGCACATTCCAAACCCTAACACCGAAGAAGTACGCACTATTTACGCTTCCCAGGTAATCATTCCCTTTGAACTTTCTGGAAAATCACTTGCTTTTATGGGTCCGTTACCAGGTGAAAATATTTCATCTCTGAATAGATTCTTCCCTGCTTATTACAAGACTAGACCATTAGTTAGCAAAACTAAGATAGATGAAGATGGCTGTTCTCCCTCGGGAGAATCTGCTAACATTGAAGAAACTTCAACTGTAACCCCTTTGGCTTTGACGAAAATTAGGTTAAACTATATGACCAACGTTGTAAAAGTGTTTAGGTCAATTTCTTTAGCCAAAGATCCTGATTTGTACTATGCCTGGTTAGAAAAAGTAGAGAAACAGAAAGAATCCTTCTGGAAATCGTTAGGAATATACGATTTGATTCAACTCTCAAAAACAGGCTTAGAATATAACCAACCCATGCTAGTAGCAGCGGTTCACTTTTGGGATGCTTCTCACAACACTTTCCATATCCCCTGTGGAATGGTTACCCCCACTCTTTTCGATGTGGCTGTTTTCCAAATTGGTTTGTGTGTGGCAACGTTCTAAAAGACCTTCAAAACAGTACTAAAAAACGCGCCGAACGAGTGGTTCCGACTAAGCATACCTTGGATACTTTCAAAGGACATCTACATATAGATCTTGAACATGTTCGTGTCTTGACTCCAATACCTGAAGGTTTGGATTCAGACAATCTTTTCGACTGACTTTTCTTTTCTTTGCTGATATACTGATTTCAGTTTCAACTACAACTGTTGCTCGAAGGAGGAAGATTAAGGAAGCTCCTGCCCAAAAGGATTCTGGGACATCTAAAAGCAACAAGCCAAGTGAGAGTGACTCCATCGTCACTGACAAGAAGCCCACGGTACATACCCATCTCATATTCTTAATCTTGTACAATCCGTGAGTAGTACTCATCTTACTTATCATCTATTTTCCAGAGCTCGAAACCTCCAACAGGTTCGAATCAGAAAGTTCCTTCGACAGCTGCCTCAGATGGCGGAGATAAATCCCCTCCTCGTACTAGACAAGAACACAGGAAGAAACAAAAAGTTGTTACCCCTTCAAGAAAAGGGAAAGGGATAAGTCCCTCTAAAGCTGCTTCTCCTGGCGATAAGGCATCCTCTGAAGAGTCTCCTTTGAAAACTGCTAGTAATGCTTTCGTTGTTGAAAGTCATAATTCAAGTCCAGATAATATCCCAACCAAGGTATTTGGGTTTCACCCCACATATTATCTTGTGATTTTAACTAAATAATTGAACTGACATTTTACCTTGTTATTGCAGGATGATGCTGGCACTGCCACTTCAGGTTTTAAGGATCATGGTCTTACCATTAATGTTTACAAACTTTACGGTAATCGCCAAACTTTAACTTTCGTCAATAAACCCCTCAAAGGCTTATCTTTATGACTAACTCTGCTCCGTTTAATACAGATACCTCTCAAAATAAAACTCATGTTCTTTCGCCAGTCTTCGAAGATGCTAGGCCAATCGCCACCATATTGCCTAATGAACCAGTCGAAGAAAGCCAATCCACTGACGAATCCCCACCTACTCACCAAGACAAAAATTTGGAAGAAGATCACCCATTCTCAGGCAGCGACAATGTGAACCTACAACCACATGACAGCGAAGATACTGCATTGGAGCAAGATGCTATGGAGGAGACTTCTAAACCAGAAAAACAAGATCTTCAAGGAACTTCGACTCTTGATGCAGAAGCCATTCCTGGGACAACTTCGACGCTTGCCCCTGCGAAGCCTACTCCTTCGGAGCTGGAACAACTTAAGCAAACTGATCCTCTTAGTTTCCTAAAGGCTATCATGAATGTGAATACTTCTTCGCCTTCGGAACTTGATGTCTCTCCAGCTGTGACTGTAGAATCTAGTGACAAGGAAGATATTCCTAGCCTCCTTCGACAAATAAAAGAGAGATTCTTTGGGGTCAATCTTGTGGATGTTCTCAGCCGGGAACCTATTAAGAGTCACAACTTAAATCAACTTTTAAAGAAAGTAGATTTGCTTCAAGTCTCCACAGAAGTTTCAGAGGTAATTGTTCTGCTAGGTTCTCTAATTGACCAACTCTAGGTCAACATTCTTCGAAAGCAAAATGTCGAAAAAGAGCTATCTGAGACAATGGCCTCTCATGACTCTTCATGGAATTCTGCTGTGGATGCAACGAAACAAGGTGAGGCCCTCAAGCTTAAGCATTCAGAAAATCAGAAGGCTTTTGATGATTATGAGAAGAACATCAACTCCTGGAAACAAGAGATAAAGGTACTCGAGGACAAGATAAAGGAAGCTGAACGTTGTCAGGAAGCCATACAAAAATCCAACCAACAGGATTTGCTCGAAGTGGTGCAGTCGGGGATTAAACATTTCGAGACTGCACAGAAATTAGTGCCAGAGATCGAAAGATTGAAGAAACAACGGGCACTAATGGAGCTTCGTATGTCTTCGTGGGAAACTCAATACTTGAAGATCAAAAACAATCTCCCTGAGGATTTTAACTAGCTGTTTCCAATCCTGTAACTTGTTGCATTTTCGTTTTGTAATCGAAGCTTTTGTAGAAACATCTATTTGTATGCTTGACTTCTATTTTCTTCGTTCATATCTACAATGTTCGCCAGCACTATTTTAGCGAATCTTTCAATTTCTGCCAAAATATATCTTTAGATTTTCTACAGTGCTTTTATTTAATGCAACGTATAGACCTTGAACATCCTTCGCAGCATCCTTGCCTCTAGACTTGACGTTTCCACTTCTCTAGCCATAATCATTATTGAACAGTGACGTCACTTTCTTCAAAACGTCAATTTAAGACGTGCGTGCATCAGTTTCATGATTACTTCTCAACTTCCAAGGGCGGGAAACGGCGGAAGCCATAACTTCTCTCTTTGGAAAACCAAACGCAGTCCAATCAATCATTAACAATTTAAAACCACCCTTCAGTATCCCCAGTCTATATAAAGGGTCTAATATTGCCTTCATTTCTTCATTCATGCGCTTTCTCTCCCAACCAAACACAGAAAAAGAAAACACACAACTTCTTTCTCAAAAACCTTTCTTTTCCTTGCAATGGCTGAACCTCTTTCCTTTAATAACATCAAAGCCCTCATCAAGAACGAGTTCAGATTTTCTGAGGATGAACTTGTTCGTAACTTCATCAACATCGAAACCCTCTTTGTCAATCAAGAACTGGACTTCTATTTTGAAGAAGTCTTGGAGGGTGCTATCTACCCCAACATGTTGGCAGAATTCTGGATGAATGCGTCCCTACGCATAGATCCTGAAGGTAGGACCACCATTGATTCTGATATTCGACATGCTCGTCTTAGCATCACTCCCACCACTATTGCCAACCTAATGAGATGCAATAACTCTGGGGAAACTTTTGATGACAACAGTTTCAACATGACTACTCATCTCATGTTGAGAACTCTTATGGATAACGACCGCTTCAGTGCCAAAGTTATCAGGATCTGGCACCAGATGCTCGTGGGAAACTTTCAACCTCGGAGGATTGATGAAAACAAAATCATGGTTGAAGACTTGGAGTTTATCCTCTGTGGCCTTCGAGGGAAGAAAATTAACATTCCTTGGATGATCTTTAAAGGACTTGTTAAGGCTGTCTCTATTGGTGTCAACCGTCAAGGGAGTGTGACCTGTCTTCCATACGGGAGACTCCTCAGTTACATTTTCCTTAGGAAAGGTGTAGTGAAAAGGATGCGCAATTATGGAGCCATGGATATGTTCGAAGCTGAACCTTCGCCTGTGCTGTCCTTGGAAGGTTTAGACCAAAGGATTAACTAGCAAGTATTTACCTTAGGTTTTTTATGCTTCCTTTTTCTTTTGTAATCTCTGATCCTGTTCTTTGGATCCTTTTGTAATGCATGTACTCCTATGTTTTGAATGAAAAATATTTTGGTGTCTCTTTAGACTCTTTTCCTTCCATTTAACAATCTATTCTGATTGTAAAGCCATTTTGATCAATGTGACATATATGTTTTGACACATGCCTGACCATTTTGGCTTTCGTAGTACCCTGAGTATCTACGTTTTTGCAATCTTTACTTCGTACATACTTAGTTTATATCTCTTCAAATATTTCCCGTTTACTCTTAAGATCCTACGATCTTCTGCTAACTCTTCAATTTCGTAAGCATTGTTCGAAAATACTTTTAAGATTCGAAAGGGTCCTTCCCAATGTGGGGACCATTTACCAAGTGCCTGATTCTTTCGATCTATAGGTAAAATAACTTTCCAAACTAAGTCATTATTAACAAAAGTTTTACCTTTCACCTTTTTGCTGTATGCTCTGGACACTCTTTCCTTTTGCCTTTTTATCATTTCCAGTGCTCGAAGTCTGTCTTCGTCCAAATCTACTAACTCATTCATCATTAACTCCCAGTACACGTTGGGAGGAATGTCTGCTTGTCTTTGTATTCTTACCGATTGCAAATATATCTCAATTGGGAGTACTGCATCATGTCCAAACGTCAACTGGAAAGGAGTTGTATTTGTAGCTTCTTTTGGAGATGTTCGACAAGCCCAGAGTGCTTGATCTAAAGTCTTATGCCAGTTCTTGGGTTTCTTTCCCACATGTTTCTTAATAAGGCCAATTATTATTTTGTTTGCTGCTTCAACCTGTCCATTTGCTTGAGCGTAGTAAGGTGAAGAAGTAAATAACTTGAAACCTATTTCTCTAGCAAAGTCTTGCATTTTTCGTCCAGTAAAGACTGATCCCTGATCGGTTGTTATACTTTATGGGATTCCAAACCTATATATAATATGTTTCTGAATAAACTCAATCACAGCCTCTTGATCCACATTTGCCAGTGGTATTGCTTCGACCCATTTTGTGAAATAGTCTATTCCTACCAAAATGTACCTTTGACCTTTAGATGACTTGGGGTGAATTTCTCCAATTAAATCTAATGCCCATCCCCTAAAAGGCCACGGTTTTACTATCGTACTTAATTCGTTTGCTGGAGCGTGTTGGATACCTGCATGTTCTTGGCACTCTTGGCACCCTTTCGCAAACTCTATGCAATCTTTTAACATCGAAGGCCAATACATCCCATAACGAAACAAGAGCCATTTCATTTTGTGCCCTGCTTGATGTGCACCACATGCCCCACTATGTACGTTCGACAGAGCCAAGTATGCTTCTGCTTCACCCAAGCATTTCAACAATACCCCTTCAGGAGTTTTCTTGAACAATTCATTTCCCATCAGGAAATATGACAAGGCTCTATACTTGATCTTCCTGTCTGTATCCGTCGAAGGATTTTTCAGATAGTTAATAATTGGACTCCTCCAATCTGTGTCTGCCAACGAGTCTATATTTAGTACTTCGAATTCTTCTTTGTTGGCATAACCCAATTGTGAGTTCTCTAGATCACTTGGAGAAAGTTTAGTAGACATTGCTCTTCCTCTTACTTCAATCAATTCCTCCAACTTTTCTTTTGATACTTTATATCTTGAAGCTAATTGTGCCAAGTCGTTTGCTTCCTGGTTATTCACCCTTGATACGTGTTTTAATTCCACATATTCGAATCTCTTGAGTAGCCTATTTGCAATGACAAAATACATGATCAAATTCTCTTTGATGCACTTGTACTCCTTTGTCAATTGTTTGATGACCAATTCGGAGTCTCCTTTAATTTCGACTCTGGTTGCCCCCAATTCTAACAAAGCCTCAAGTCCAGCAATTAATGCTTCGTATTCAGCTTCATTGTTGGAGCATAATGGACCTTCGATTTTATACTTGAGCTTTGTTGGAATTCCATCAGGAGAAATTATCAACATTCCAACTCCAGTACCCTCTCTATGTGTTGAACCATCGAAGTATAACTTCCAAGGTTTTAAGTCCACATAATGCTGATGATTCTCAACCACCGCATGGTCGACAATGAAGTCTGACACAATTTGACCTTTCATTGCCTTGAGAGGCTAAAATATTAATGAATATTCAGTAAGGGCCAAAGCCCACTTGCCAATTCGACTATGTAGTATTGGCTTAGATAACATATGTTTAATAACATCACAATGAGATGATACGTAAACATCAACTGCCTTTATATAATACTTAAGTTTGATACAGGAGAAATACAAGCAAAGGCAGAGCTTATCTATATCAGTATATCTAGTCTCTGCATCATTGAGTACTCTACTTAAGTAATAAATGGCTCTTTCGATGCCATTCTCATCTTCTTGTGCCAGCATGCTGCCTATTGTTTTATCTGACGCTGAAATGTATAGGCGCATGTGCTTCTTCCCATTTGGGGGAGACAGAATCGGTGGACAAGTCAAGTATTGCTTTATCTGATCGAAAGCTTCTTGATGTTCAGCACGCCATTCAAATTTTCCTTGCTTAAGCCGTCGTAGAGGTGAGAAAGCTTGCGTGCGTCCACTCAAGTTAGAGATAAATCTCCTTAAGAAATTTATCTTACCCAATAATTATTGTAGTTCTTTCTTCGTGGATGGAGACTTGGTTTCCATAATGGCTTTTGTCTTGTTCTGGTTAATTTCTATCCCTTTTTTTGTGGACTACGAAACCCAAGAAATCACCTGCCTGCACAAAGAAAGCACATTTGAGGGGGTTCATCTTCAAGCCATATTTCCTCATTCTTTCGAATGATTGGCTCAGATGATCGAGATGACTCATACCCGAGGTAGATTTTACCACAATGTCATCTATATATACTTGCATGAATGTTTCTATAAAGTCATGAAATATAGAATTCATTGCTCTTTGATAAGTTGCCCCAGCGTTTTTCAAACCAAAAGGCATCACAACCCATTCGTAAGTGCCTATTGCCCCTGGGCAACGAAATGCTATTTTGGATACATCATCTTCTGCTATAAATATTTGATTGTATCCCGAATATCCATCCAACATGCTCAAATACTCAAAACCTGCGGCTGAGTCTACTAGCATTTCTGCTACAGGCATGGGATACTCGTCTTTAGGAGTAGCTGCATTAAGGTCACGAAAGTCTATGCATACTCTTAATGAGCCATTCTTTTTAATTACAGGTACTATATTAGCAATCCATTCAACATACCTTGTAGTTTGGATAAATTTGCAACGCAAGAGCCTTTCGACCTCTGCTTTAATCTTCGAGTGAATCTCTGGCGCGAATCTTCTGGGAGTTTGCTTTATAGGCTTCTTCCCTTCTTTTATTGGTAATTTTAATTCGACTAAGTATCTTCCTAGACCAGGTATCTCATCATAATCCCAAGCAAAACAATCTCTGTTTTCTTTCAGCATTTTGATGACCGTTGCTTTTAATTCTGGTTCTAGTTTTGCGCTGATATATGTTACCCTTTTTTGATCATTGTCTCCAAGATTTACTTCTTCAAGTGGATCTCGGGCCAACATCTTTATATTCGACGCCATTGGGTCTTTTTCGAATCCCAAAGGTTCCTCGTCGTATATTGCATCTAACCTTTGATTTGGTTCTTCTCTTATGATCTCTTCGTCTGGAGCCGTGTCTTCAGAGAGTTCGAAACTCGTACGTATCTCCAATTCTGTTATTCCTTCTTTGGTTAGAACTGCACCTATCTTTGTATTTGATGGTTCAGCTTCGAGAGCCGCCTTCCTTTTGTTCTCGGCCACATAGGCCGAAATCTTTTCGAAGAACGAAGACTCAGACATGATTAATGTCATCGTCCCAGCCTGTTGGCCGTACTGTTGGATAATCCTCCAATGGTGTTGTATCTGCTGGACCATCCATGATCTCTCTATCCCATTGGAATCCATTTGGGTGTAAAGTTAAATAGTACAATGCATTTTTATTTGGGGTATACATCTCTTCTGCAGCATGACAAGGGCCTATGTTTGCCAGGTTCCTATCGAAGTTGGTTTTATTCACCTGGTTGACTTCAGCCATATAGTAACTCTGATCACCTTCGATATTCTCCACTATACCATCTTCCCTCCAAATTGTCACCCTCTGATGCATTGTTGAGGGCACAGCTGCTACCCCATGAATCCATTCCCTACCAAGCAAAAGGTTGTAGTTTGCTTTTGCTGGTATAACCATGAACATAGTTGGCCTGGTAACTGAGCCTAGTGTCAAATTGACCTGAACGACTCCCAGTGTTTGTCCTATTTTGCCTTCGTAGTTAGATAAAACCATGTTATGTGGCCTTATATCCGTATCGAACATACCAATTCTCTTTAGCATGTATTGAGGCATTAGGTTCACTGCTGCTCCCCCATCAACTAGGACTTTATTAATGCCAACATTCACAATCTTAGCCCTGATATAGAGTGGCTTCAAATGATTTCGCATACCCTCATCAGGCCTTTCGAAGAAAACATTCTGTTCTTCAACTGCACCATTATTCAGCACATAGTAACACACAGGTCTGTGTTTTGCCATTTCTTCGATATCAGCCTCTTCACAGTCTTCCACTTCAGTTTCCTGATTAAACTCGTGAGGGAGTACGGATACAACATTGCAATTCAAATTTATAGATGACACTCCATCAGAATCAAAATCATTTGTCATTCTATCCTCTTCTTTCCAGGAATTTGAACGCATCTTTTCTTCTTCATCCAAGAGTTTTTCAGCTTCGAATAATCTGCGTTCCACCGGAGGTTTGTTTGACTTTGCCCCCTGGTGTGGGACTTGGTTGCGACTAGATTCTCCAGTTTCTCTTGGCCTGTATTCCTTATGAGCCTTTTTTATTCTCTGATGCCTTCTCCACTGGGACCGAGACATAGGATTTTTTCCTTTATAATTCTCCAATCGATACGCCTCTCGATTTGGTCTTTGAAATTGTTTCCTATATGCCATTGCAGTTCTCCCTCCTTGGTCCCAACTTCGCCATTTGTTGGTTCTTGCATCAGCTTGCACCCACCTATCCCTGTAACACCCCTCTAATAACCCGCGGCAAATAGTAATTATTAAATCAGAGTAAGCATGCAAGGAGTATCACAATTCATAAGTAATAAAACACCACGTCAGTAAAGTCATGCATTCACTGAAAACAACTGAAATTATAATTCAACAGATAAAATCATGTTTTACACAGCGGAATTAAAAGACACAGAGTCAACATTCGTCATAATGTATCTGACTCAATCAACAACCAAATAGAGTTATAATCAAACTCATACACAAACGTGTTCCCAGTGTTACATCTACCAGAGCATGACACCGACACTAAAACCAAAAACAGACTCATGAGCTAATCCTCACCAAGTCACGCCGCTATCCTCAATCTGAAAAATGACAACAAGTAAGGGTGAGTCTCATCACAGTTAACCAATGTTATCACATCACAAATAATAACATGTCATAGTTATATCATTCACCCAACCGTTTCATATTCAGACAATCATCAATCATATGTCCACAGACAAACAAACAATCAACACATAACATATATATAATCATGTTATAGCAAATCATGCACATGTATGAAACTGACACTATGCATGTGGTACCAATCATCACCAGTGGAATCATCCACCGACCGATCTATCATCAATTCAGAAACGGTCCTGCCAGCACCAATTCCACACAATGGGAATTCTGCCCCTCGATGAATCCTCTCATCATATAGGATTCAACTCATGTTTATGAATGCATGTAACATATATATAACATACTTTCATCATTACCAATCTATGAGTAGCATCAACTATACTCATTTCATCATCATCATCATCAATAACAAGCATGTTCATATATATATCACATCATTCAACAAAATCAATCGTCAGTAAACCACAGAATCACATCACAAGGTTTACACAGTACTAACTGTACACAAACAGGCATACCAATCAAAAGTTACACATCATCGAACTTTCCAGAAAATCACGAAAACAGAAATTTCACACACACGCAGCCATACGCGTATCATATGACCCATACGCGTCCATACGCGTATCACCTTGCCTCATACGCGTATCATACGCAATCCACCAGAACACAAAATAGCCTGTGAACCATCACATACGCGTATCAGCTCTCCATACGCGTACCATCAGAGCCATTTTCCTCTTTCCAAAATTCCATACGCGTATCAGCCTTGCCATACGCGTATCACCAGAATAATTTTTCCTCTTTAATTATTCCCATACGCGTATGAGCATCCTCATACGCTCTCATACGCAACTCACCTGTACATGGTTCTTGGGACAGGGCAACTGCGTATCATACGCGTATAGCCCCTTGGGAGTGTCCCCCATACGCGTATCAGCCTCATGCCATACGCGTATTGCACTGTTTCATACGCGAAATGCCAGAAATGCCCAGTAACCTGCAGAATTCGACACAGTCCAAAAACCCATTCGTTCCCACTCATACCAGTCCACGAAATTGAGTCCGAAAACCAGAAAAATGCATCTAACAGTGTACGAATTCATCCACAAACAATAGCATATGATTCTCTAACCAATTCAATTCATCATATCCTAATCTATCAGTTATTAGGGATTACAGTTCAAACCCAAATGATGAACACAGATGAATGTTTCAGAATTTGGAATCAATTAACCAAACAATATTCCTAATCAACATTACTACTCATAACACGATAATAGAGATTAAATGGAGAGTCCCCCCCCTTACCTCAGATAATTGTTCTTGATCTTTGGTCTCTCCCTCTACAGATCTCCTTCAGTTCTTCGTGTTCTCAGCCTTCGTTCTTTCACGTTCTTTCTTCTTCCCAACTCCCAAATGCTTATGAAAAAAATAATATTTTAGTAAAAAGGGTTATAAAACCACCCTCCCTCTTTTACTAATTACTCATATGACCCGAATGTCATAAACCATTATTTAATCATTATTTTCACAAAACCCCTAATAATTCTAATTATTAATTCAATAATCCAATTAAATTAATATTAAAATTATACGGGTGTTACAACTCTCCCCCACTAAAAGAGTTTTCGTCCTCGAAAACATACCTTAGGTAAAGAGCTCTGGATAAGAATCCTTCATCTGACTCTCTAACTCCCAGGTAACATTGCCTTCAGCTGGTCCTCCCCAAGCTACTCTGACCAAAGCTATTTCCTTGCCCCGCAATTGCTTCAGCCTTCGATCCTCAATCCTCACAGGTAAAGTCTCGACCGTCAAGTTATCCTTCACCTGTACATCATCTACTTGGATCACATGGGACGGATCTGAAATGTATTTCCGCAACTGAGACACATGAAATACATCATGCAAATTCGCAAGCATCGGCGGTAAAGCGATACGATAAGCCACTTCTCCCACCCTTTCAGAAATTTGGAACGGTCCAATAAAACGCGGAGTCAACTTCTTCGACTTCAATGCCCGACCAATCCCTGTCATAGGAGTAACTCTCATAAACACATGATCTCCCTCTAGAAACTCAAGTGTTTTCCTCCTCTGGTCATGATAACTCTTCTGTCGACTCTGAGAAGCTTTCATCTTCTCCTGAATCATCTTAATCTTCTCCGTAGTCTGTTGTACAATTTCTGGACCAATCACAGCACTCTCACCAGATTCGTACCAACACAACGGCGTCCTACATCTCCTACCATACAAAGCCTCAAACGGAGCCATACCGATACTCGAATGATAACTGTTATTGTAGGTAAATTCAATCAAAGGCAGATAACTATCCCAAGCACCTCCTTTTTCCAACACACAAGCACGCAACAAATCCTCTAACGACTGAATCGTCCTCTCAGTCTGTCCATCAGTCTGCGGATGATAGGCAGAACTCAATCTCAGCTTAGTACCCAAAGCTTTCTGCAAACCTTCCCAGAATTTAGATGTAAACCTCGGATCTCTGTCCGACACAATACTCGAAGGAATACCATGAAGACTAACTATCCTCTCAATATACAACTGAGCTAGCTTCTCCATCGGATAATCCATTCTCACCGGTATAAAATGTGCAGACTTCGTCAACCTATCTACCACAACCCAGATAGCTTCACAATTTCTGACAGTTCTCGGCAAACCCGAAACAAAATCCATTGATATGCTGTCCCATTTCCACTCAGGAATAAACATCGGTTGCATAAACCCAGATGGTTTCTGATGCTCAATCTTCGACTTCTGGCAAGTCAAACAAGAATACACAAATTCAGCAATTTCTCTCTTCATTCCCGGCCACCAAAACAACTTTTTCAAATCATGATACATTTTAGTAGCACCAGGATGAATACTCAATCCACTACGGTGTCCTTCTTCTAAAATACGCTTTCGGAGTTCATCAGCATCAGGAACACAAACTCTGTCACCAAACTTTAGTATACCATTCTCGTCAACTCTGAATTCACTAGTCTTGCCTTGATTAACCAAAGTCAACTTATCAATCAATCCAACATCAGCTTTCTGACCTTCTCTGATTTCTTCAAGAATACCACTAGTCAACTTCAGCATACCCAATTTAACACTAGTAGAAGTACCTTCACACACTAAACTCAAGTCTCTGAACTGTTCAATCAAATCCAATTCCTTCACCATTAACATAGACATATGCAAAGTCTTCCTACTCAATGCATCAGCCACGACGTTTGCCCTACCCGGATGGTAATTCAAACCAAAATCGTAATCCTTCAGAAATTCTAACCACCTTCTCTGTCTCATATTCAGCTCTTTCTGATCAAAGAGGTACTTCAAGCTCTTGTGATCACTGAACACTTCAAATCTCGAACCATACAAATAGTGTCGCCACAACTTCAAAACAAACACCACAGCTGCCAACTCCAAATCATGAGTCGGATAATTCCTTTCATGCACTTTGAGTTGTCTCGACGCATAAGCGACCACTTGTTGATTCTGCATCAATACACCACCTAAACCCATCAGTGATGCGTCACAATAAACCACGAATGATTCTGTCGGATTTGGCAAAATCAAGATAGGAGCACTAGTCAATCTCCTCTTAAGCTCTTGGAATCCTTCTTCACACTTTGCATCCCAAATAAAGGCTTGTCCCTTCCTGGTCAGTTTGGTTAACGGCAATGCTAACTTTGAAAATCCCTCAATGAACTTTCTGTAATAACCTGCAAGACCAAGAAAACTACGAATCTCTGATACTGACTTCGGAGCTTCCCACTGAGACACAGCTTCAATCTTTGTAGGATCTACAGCAATACCATTCTTAGAAATCACATGTCCAAGAAAACTAACTTTTTCCAACCAGAATTCACACTTCGACAGTTTGGCAAAAAGCTGCTTTTCTTTCAACAATTCTAACACAGTTCTGAGATGCTCTGCGTGTTCTTCTTCATTCTTAGAATATATCAGAATGTCATCTATAAATACCACCACGAACTTATCGAGATAAGGATGAAAGATCCTGTTCATATATTCCATAAAAACACCAGGTGCATTAGTAACCCCAAACGGCATTACAGAATACTCATAATGTCCATACCTCGTTCTAAAAGCAGTCTTCTGAATATCGTCATCTTTCACACGTATCTGATGATACCCAGACCTCAGATCAATCTTACTAAATACACGTGCTCCAACCAGTTGATCCATCAAATCATCGATTCTCGGTAATGGATAACGATTCTTGATAGTAACCTTGTTCAATTGTCTGTAATCTACACACAGCCTCATTGAACCCTCTTTCTTCTTTACTAGTAACACCGGCGCACCCCACGGCGAAACACTAGGACGAATAAATTTCTTCTCAAGCAATTCCTCTAACTGCTTCTTCAGTTCAGCCAATTCAGACGGCGACATACGGTACGGTGCCATCGACACTGGACTAGTTCCCGGAACCAATTCAATCGAAAACTCTACTTCTCTTTCCGGTGGTAATTCATTCACATCTTCTGGAAAAACTTCTGGAAACTCACACACCACAGGCAATTCGCCATCCGCCACTTTTTCCTTCACATTCGTCAATGCAAACAACATAAACACTGTTGCACCATCACTGATAGCCTCGTTCACCTGTCTAGCGGTCATCTCCAGATTACCATTACTAGCCTCTTCAGGAAAAATTACCGTCTTTGTAAAACAGTTGATATGAACGCGGTTGAACTCCAACCAGTTCATTCCCAGGATTACATCAAGTTCTTTCAACGGAAGGCATACTAAATCCATCCCGAATTCTCTACCAAAAATGTCAACCGGACAATTCAAGCATGCAGACGAAGTAGTTACTGAACCCGACGCAGGAGTGTCAATAACCATACTTCCATTTATATCAGATATTTCTAGATTCAATCTCGTAGCACAATCCAAGGAAATAAAAGAATGAGTTGCTCCAGTATCAATAATTGCAACTAAAGGTGTGCCATGAATGAAACACGTACCTTTAATCAACCTGTCCTCTGGAGTAGTTTCTGATCCGGTCAAAGCAAAAACCTTTCCCCCTGACTGGTTCTTCTTTGGCTTAGGACAATTAGGACTGATGTGACCTTCTTCTCCACAGTTGAAACAAGTCACAATCCTTTTCTTGCAGTCAGCAGCAATATGACCCACTTGGTCACACTTGTAACACTTCCTCTGGTCAACCTTGCATTCATTCCTACGATGTCCCATCTCGCCACAATTGTAACACCTGATACGAGCACTGGAATCTCCCCCACTGGGTTTCTTCCAATCAACAGGTTTACCCCTACCATATGGCTTACCTCTATCCATAGGCTTCTTACCCTTTCTGTCAACCAACTCGCGAGAGTGAGATGACTTCAGCTTGATGCTATCTTCCTCAAAAATCCTGCTACAATCTACCAGGTCAACAAACCTCCGGATCCTCTAGTACCGGATACCCTGCTTGATCTCATCACGAAGACCATTCTCAAATTTGACACATTTCGAGAACTCACTGGCTTCATCATCATTGTAGTGCACATAGTACCTTGCCAGTTCCACAAACTTGGCAGCATATTCCGGTACTGACATATTGCCTTGAACCAGTGCCAGAAATTCAACTTCCTTTCTTCCCCTGACATCCTCAGGAAAATACCTCCTCAGAAATTCCCTCCTGAATACAGCCCAGGTAATTGCTGTATTACCAGCATCCAGCTCAGCTTTAGTTGACAACCACCAGTCATCAGCTTCCTCAGATAACATGTGAGTGCCAAACCTCACCTTGAGGTTCTCAGTGCAGTCAATGACTCGGAAAATCCTCTCGACCTCCTTGAGCCATTTCTGAGCTCCTTCTGGATCATGCGTGCCTTTGAACATTGGAGGATTGTTTCTCTGAAAATTCCCCAGTTGCCTATCAGCACCAATCCCTGCTCCTACAGTCCCACCTCCAAGCACACCAGCAATCATGCCCAGAGCCTCAGCGAGAGCATCATCGTTTCTTCCTCTTCCAGCCATTGTTCTGCTTAATCACAATTAACCCAGTCAGAACAAAGTATCGACAATAACTCGTATTAGTCGCATACACAAAAGACTGACACAAGACTCTGGTCACAGCGACCGACTATGCTCTGATACCACTATTGTAACACCCCTCTAATAACCCGCGGCAAATAGTAATTATTAAATCAGAGTAAGCATGCAAGGAGTATCACAATTCATAAGTAATAAAACACCACGTCAGTAAAGTCATGCATTCACTGAAAACAACTGAAATTATAATTCAACAGATAAAATCATGTTTTACACAGCGGAATTAAAAGACACAGAGTCAACATTCGTCATAATGTATCTGACTCAATCAACAACCAAATAGAGTTATAATCAAACTCATACACAAACGTGTTCCCAGTGTTACATCTACCAGAGCATGACACCGACACTAAAACCAAAAACAGACTCATGAGCTAATCCTCACCAAGTCACGCCGCTATCCTCAATCTGAAAAATGACAACAAGTAAGGGTGAGTCTCATCACAGTTAACCAATGTTATCACATCACAAATAATAACATGTCATAGTTATATCATTCACCCAACCGTTTCATATTCAGACAATCATCAATCATATGTCCACAGACAAACAAACAATCAACACATAACATATATATAATCATGTTATAGCAAATCATGCACATGTATGAAACTGACACTATGCATGTGGTACCAATCATCACCAGTGGAATCATCCACCGACCGATCTATCATCAATTCAGAAACGGTCCTGCCAGCACCAATTCCACACAATGGGAATTCTGCCCCTCGATGAATCCTCTCATCATATAGGATTCAACTCATGTTTATGAATGCATGTAACATATATATAACATACTTTCATCATTACCAATCTATGAGTAGCATCAACTATACTCATTTCATCATCATCATCATCAATAACAAGCATGTTCATATATATATATCACATCATTCAACAAAATCAATCGTCAGTAAACCACAGAATCACATCACAAGGTTTACACAGTACTAACTGTACACAAACAGGCATACCAATCAAAAGTTACACATCATCGAACTTTCCAGAAAATCACGAAAACAGAAATTTCACACACACGCAGCCATACGCGTATCATATGACCCATACGCGTCCATACGCGTATCACCTTGCCTCATACGCGTATCATACGCAATCCACCAGAACACAAAATAGCCTGTGAACCATCACATACGCGTATCAGCTCTCCATACGCGTACCATCAGAGCCATTTTCCTCTTTCCAAAATTCCATACGCGTATCAGCCTTGCCATACGCGTATCACCAGAATAATTTTTCCTCTTTAATTATTCCCATACGCGTATGAGCATCCTCATACGCTCTCATACGCAACTCACCTGTACATGGTTCTTGGGACAGGGCAACTGCGTATCATACGCGTATAGCCCCTTGGGAGTGTCCCCCATACGCGTATCAGCCTCATGCCATACGCGTATTGCACTGTTTCATACGCGAAATGCCAGAAATGCCCAGTAACCTGCAGAATTCGACACAGTCCAAAAACCCATTCGTTCCCACTCATACCAGTCCACGAAATTGAGTCCGAAAACCAGAAAAATGCATCTAACAGTGTACGAATTCATCCACAAACAATAGCATATGATTCTCTAACCAATTCAATTCATCATATCCTAATCTATCAGTTATTAGGGATTACAGTTCAAACCCAAATGATGAACACAGATGAATGTTTCAGAATTTGGAATCAATTAACCAAACAATATTCCTAATCAACATTACTACTCATAACACGATAATAGAGATTAAATGGAGAGTCCCCCCCCTTACCTCAGATAATTGTTCTTGATCTTTGGTCTCTCCCTCTACAGATCTCCTTCAGTTCTTCGTGTTCTCAGCCTTCGTTCTTTCACGTTCTTTCTTCTTCCCAACTCCCAAATGCTTATGAAAAAAATAATATTTTAGTAAAAAGGGTTATAAAACCACCCTCCCTCTTTTACTAATTACTCATATGACCCGAATGTCATAAACCATTATTTAATCATTATTTTCACAAAACCCCTAATAATTCTAATTATTAATTCAATAATCCAATTAAATTAATATTAAAATTATACGGGTGTTACAATCCCTGGGTGCATCTGCGGGGATTTTGAATGTTACCCTTCGAGCTCTGGGGTGTGGGCTATCAGACCTCTTTGTTGGAGTCCATATGTCGAAACCGTACAGGTTAGGACACAACCCCTGAGTTTCTCGGCTCATGTAGCAGTACACACGTTCGAATGATCGTGCTAGCATTTCATCATAGACTGCCCCACATCTGGGGCACAGAGCAACTTCAGTGTTTCCTTTGTGGCATCTGACCAAAAATCCTACTAAGCTTTCCTCCATCCTTGGGTACAGTTGTAGTAGGGGATTTGGCTCTCTTCCTGGGTGTTCCCATCTTTCACGTCGAGCCCTTTCGAAGTTGGCTTCGACCCTTCGATTCAGCATGATCGAGCACCTTGGACACATCCATTGTTTACCACCATTTCTCTCATGGCAATTCCAGAGGTAGTCTTTGAGGCTCTCAGTTTTTGGAGGAACTTCGATGCCCCCATTTTGCCTCGTCAGCCATGTCTCTAGTTCGCCAAACTCAGACACTGGGCGTCTGGCGCTGACCATGTTAACCACTGCTGGAGGAACTTCAGAGATTTGGATTTTCTGGAGTTTCATCCTGAGGTCTTCAGTGGCCTCACTGTTTTCTTCCTTCGATGCTTCAGTTATCTCTGTCTTGGAAGATTCTTCAACATCAGTATTGAAGACTATGTCACCATTTAGGCTTTCAGAAGCCTGCTTTCCATTGAACATTGTTTTAGTTTCCACAACTTCGACTTCAGATGCCTCCACCATGTTGATATCTTCTACCTCACAGAGGCTAGCGTCAGCAATGTTCAGGGGATTGGTATCGACCCTCATGTGACTCTTGGTCTTGTCAGCAAACTTCAACCTTCCATCATTGATAGCATTTTGAATTAGATCCCTGAAAAGAAAACATTGAGAAGTTTTATGGCCTAAAAAACCATAATATTTACAAAAACCTCTTTTCTTCCGTTGTTCCAACGGAGGAATTTTGGAATTTGGAGGTAGTATCATTTGGCCATCTTTTACCAGTAAATCAAATATTTCATCACACTTGGTAACGTCGAATGTATAAGTTTTCTTAGAGAACCTATCATTCTTATCGTTTTCTACTGGGTTTTTTCCATTTGCAGGATTTAGCACTTTGCAGGCATAAGGTGGCGCCTCTTTCAACTCAGCCAAGTCTATTTCGACTTCTTCAGGGCTATATGAGTCATTGAAAGACTCATCATCAGCATCCTCGGCTTCGACGTACGCTACCCTTTCCTTCTTATAACTTTTATTTGCCCTAACTTTTTCTGCCTTCAGACGTTCGACCTGTCGAACCCTGTCTGCTAATTGGGCCATGTCCCTAAGGTATTGGGTATCTAGTTTCTTTCTTATTGAATAATCTAGACCACCCGCAGCCATCTCGACAAGTTCATGCTCTGGGACTGTTGTAAAACACCTTGATTTCAACAGACGGAACCTATTCAAGTAGTCATCAATTGTTTCTGTGAATTTTCTCTTAACACTGGCCAATTCTTTCAAACTTATCTTAGTTTGGCCCATATAGAATTGCTCATGGAACAGCCTTTCTAAGTATGCCCACGCATCTATCGAATTTGGTGGCAAAGTAGTAAACCAAATGAAGGCATTCTTTGTCAGCGAACTAGGGAAATATTTGATCCTTAAATCCTCGTTCCCCGCTAAGTCTCCTGTTTCTGTCAAATATCTAGCAATATGTTCCACCGTTGACTCATTAGTTTCGCCTGAAAATTTTGTAAATTTGGGTACCTTAGTGCCCCTAGGCAATTCTGTCTGCATGATATAATCTGATATAGGGGATGTATAATTTGGACGTCTAAGTCCAGTACTAAGGCCATTATTGGCCATAACCCTTTCTATCATGGCAATTAAGTTATTCTCTGTAGCCAGATTTTCTCTTCTGACTCTTTGGACAATCTCATCTGGGTGTTCGTTCCTACCCACAACCCTTAATCTGGGTCGCTCTTCCTCCGTTTCCTGTCGAACGGGGATGGTTCTTTGATTTGAAGCCTCTAAGTTAATTACTGGAGTTCCTTCGATCGTCTCTGTTCTTCGTGAGGGGCCTACATCCCTAGTGGCTGTCCTAGATAACGGAACTATATCTTGTACACGTTCCATAATGGGCCTCTCTTCTTGATTCGAAGGCTGTTTGTCTTTCCTTCTAGGTGGTGTTACTCCCATGAACTCTGCCATTCGGTTCATTTGAGATGATATCTTTTGGAAAGTCTCCATGTTTTCCCTATTTGTAGTAGCAATATTTGTCATTAGTGGGCTTAAAATTGAAGTCAATTCTCTGGCCAAAGCCCCTAGCATATCATGGTTGCTTGCATCCATTTCTTGTCGAAATGCTCCTTGGTTATTTGTGGTAAAGTGGGGCATCTGGGTAGAAAAACTAGTGTTGCGTGCACTTCGACCCACTGAACTAAAATTCGGTGAAAATGTCGCATTGTTAGTTGGGGCATATATAGGTCCTGCCCCTCGTACGCCTGTTCCATATTGGTATGGCATTCCATATGGATTATTTGGTCTCCATTAGAAAGTAGAATTCGTGCCTTGACCAAACAAATTGTTTGCAACATTTGTCGAGGAAAAAGGTACGTCCTCTGCACTTGTGGATGAGGGTGCGGTTGTCGACACTGAAACTGGAATATTTCCTGAGGGTCCTGTATTATTTTCAGGCATAGCCTGGGAATTATCTGCAGGTCTCGATCCATTTGGACCCGTTGTATCCTGTGTCCCTTGAGTGGAAGTCGAATTTGCCGCTCCTGATCCTGAACCTTGTGGGGGATCTTGATCACCCCCTGCACTGGCCGTAACGACCATTTTCTTGTTGTACCTTTGTTTGGGAATCGGTTGTGCACTGTTCTTTAATTTACCGTTCCTAAGGTTCATACAAGGTCTTGATATTGTCTAGACAAAAATAAAGCAATTGATTAAAACAATCCGCTTGACACTGTCCCACTGGGCGTGCCAATTTGTTTACGGTGATTTCCGGTAAACAACCGCTAGTCTTCCAAACTATAATAAATATGATTTGGTTACTTGCAGGATCGACTAGATTGATCCTAGGACACATAGTCAAAAAGATTGTTATCAATGTTCATTTGAACCATATTCATGATTCGTCTTCGTCAATAAGCGTTGTTCGATTAAAGAACAAGTAATCTTGATAATCACTTTGTTATATGTAAGTATGATTTCAATGAAAAGATAAGTAACATAACATATGAAACTAAAAGGACTGTTAAAACGTAAAGAATCTTAGAATGCAGAAACGTTAAAGACTTTGAGAGTAAATAACATGAAAGTAATTCGAAAGTAAATGATATTAAAGTAAAGATACAGAAATGTAAATGGCAAGAAGTAAATGGAATGCAGTAATTCTGAAAGATATTTGAAAACGAAAGATAATACACATGTATTAAAGTGGTGGTGTCATACGTACATTTTCTCAGCGAACTCTTTCTCTTAACACTTGATACTTGAGTAAATATGTGAGTGATTTGTACAAAATGAACACACAGAATCCTAACATTAAGACTCCTATTTATACTAGTTTCGACCTTAACGGTCCTACACTAATCTGCTGCCACGTCTCTCATAAGAACTTCCAGCGACGCCATCTGTTACTTGGACAGTTACGAAACCGTCTTTGAATTTCAAATCTTCCCGCCTGAGTCCGTCTTCGACGCGTGGCAGTGTATTAAAAACACTATGAAAACACGCTAAGTAGTAATACTTGAATATATTTTATAAATTTTGTCTAAGTCCCCGAAGACACATACTTTCACTAGCTTTCAGTATTCATTATCTTCATAACAAACTTAGAAATCTTTATTTTTGAAGCATGGCCATCAGTAGCCATTCTTTTATTTTTAAGGGATGGCCATCAGTAACCATCTTTCCTTCGATTTTCTACTTCTTCGAAGGACAAATATTACAAGACGAAATCTTCAGCTAACAACTAGGTAATGTGTAAAAGTTGAATCTAAAAGGGTTGTAAATATTGTAATGTGTAGGAAAGTAGAGGCTTTGACAAAATGTAAAAGGGTCTGATTGAAGTAAAGAAAAGTAAATGGCGAAAGACTGGAATTAATGAAACTATAAATGACTTTAGAGTAAACAAAACAATGGTGTTTTCATACATACATGATCAATAGAATCTTTTCTCTCGTGCCGGTACTTCGAGTATTTGAGTGATTTTTGTATACAATGTGAAAAACACCCCAATCATATAACCTAAGATTCCTATTTATAATGATTCGACCCTAGCGATCTCTTCACAGATGAGTGCCACGTTCGATATTTCATACGAAAGGATATTCTGATGATACCACGTGTTCTCCTGACGAACAGACGCAAGTTTAAATTTCAAACTCTTCCCGCTCGAAGCCTTTTTGAAACCATCCAACGTGGCTGTCAAAGCAAACTTCTTCATAAAAATATTCCAATTACGCACTTGAAGCATGATTGTAAGCTTAAACAGAAGCTATCTGAAACACTATCTTTGCATAAACTATAAGAACTGTTGTTCTTAATCTACTTAAAGAGAATAATAGAAGATCAAAATAAGAAGTAACCTTGAATAAGAACTGTTGTTCTTAATCTTCTTGAAGAGAAGAATAGAAGATCAAAACAAGAAGCAACCTTGAATAAGAACTGTTGTTCTTGATCTGCTTGAAGAGAAGAATAGAAGATCAAAGCAAGAAGCAACCTTGAATAAGAACTGTTATTTTTAATCTGCTTGAAGAGAAGAATAGAAGATCAAAACAAGAAGCATCCTTGAATAAGAACAATTGTTCTTAATCTACTTGAAGAGAAGAATAGAAGATCAAAAGAAGAAGCAACCTTGAATAAGAACTGTTGTTCTTAATCTGCTTGAAGAGAAGAATAGAAGATCAAAACAAGAAGCAATCTTGAAAAAGAACTGTTGTTCTTTATCTAGTTAAAGAGAAGAGGAAAATCAAAACAAAAGGCAACTCTGAATAGATACTATGTTCACAATCTGCTCTTAAAGAAGAATTAAATATGAAGACCAACGTGAAAAAGCTCTCAACAACTGAGGCTAACTTTCATACTCTACCTACTCATACCAAGCAATGGATCTCATCAGAAGAAGCATACAAGAAGAACTCAATGATTATTCACTTAAAAGTGATTACTTGTCATGTAGTTTGTAACTAGAATATTTGCTTGATAAGAAGCATTGTACTAAAACCAATTTAATTGGGGATGATGCCTTGAGCGACCAAGTAAAGGTCAGGAGCTTAAGAAGACTATGCTGGTGGTCATTGTGGAAATTCTCTTGGAGACAAAGTGATGGTCAGAAGTCCAAGAGTCAATGGATGTTATATCTGTGGATCAGATCATTGAACAGTCCATTGCAGTTAGTCACATCAGGTAGCTGTGTAGTTTACTAGATTGATGAACATTATATCCAGATGGGACCGCTGAACGGTCCAGTCATTTAGGGGTTAGTCACTTGCGGGTAGCTTGTGCAGGGTGAATCACAGCAGTTGGCTGTGCAGGTTGTTAGTCATGACAGAGGATCGTGCAGGTGTAATCAAGTTTGGTTATAGTGGATTAAGACCTTTGTTGAGAGGAAAATCACCTGAGGAAGGTGGACTGGAGGTACCCTTATTCAGAAGGTGAACTAGGATTAAAATAAACGTGTCTTTTACTTTCTGCATAATTCATTTAACTCAGAATAGTCATGCAGAATATCCTTAGAACTGTATTGAAACAAGTCAGATGTTTTGATGATATAAAGAAGTTAAATTGGATATCTCATTCGTTATGCAACTCAATTAGAAGCATGCTTTCGCAACATTAAAAGCATATCTAGAAGATGAGATACTAAGAGAAAGAAAAGAAATTAAAGAAAGGGAATTTTTAATTGATAAAGAACACAATTCAACCCCCCCTTTCTTGTGTTTTTCTCCACCTTCAAAGAATATCTTAAAAACAGACGAATTTCCAACGTCTCTCTATCTTGGAACTGCATCTCTGCAAAGACAATTGTGCAAGTCATCTTCCAAAGACTCTTTTGATTCCTCTATATAGGGAGTATAAGATTTGAAGAAAGAAGAACCAACAACCATGAACTGGAAAAAATACTGAACAAAACACTAAGCTTTTGTTTATATTTCTATTACGAGGCACATAGTCTTGAGATTTATTATCTTTGTATATCTTATAAATCTCAAGTGTTAAAGTATTTTATTGTGTTGTATTATTTGTGCACATCTGAATGTATATCAAGTGCATCATGTCGTCCAATCATCTAAAATTTTTGTTTAGAAATTTAGTGAAAGTATCTTGCTAGGTTGCTTGAGCAAAGGAAGACTCTTGCTAGGTTGCTTGAGCAAACAAAATCTCTTTCTGGGTTGACAGAGCAAAGGAAGTCTCTAGCTAGTTTGATTGAGTAAAAGAAGTCTCTTGCTAGGTTGCTTGAGCAATAGTCTCTTTCTAGGTTGATTGAGCAAAATAAGTCTCGGGCTAGTTTGCTTGAGCAGGTTATAATCATTTTTAATTATAGTGAAAATATCTTGTTGGACAAGGGGACTGGACTACTCTCAGTTTGTGAGAGGAACTAGGATAACTCTGTCTGTGATTTTACTTATTGCTTTTGCACTTTATTTCTTTCCGCTGCTAACTACTCTAAGTTCAAATTCAAAACTTGTTCAGTTTATGAAGTTGGTTTTAAGAAGAAACAAGTATTCACCATACACAATTCAACCCCCTTCTTGAATATTTTTCTCACCTTGAATAATAGCAAGAACATAAAATGTTTAAAAAACGTACATGTCCCATAGTGACATCCACGATTGAAGAATGATGAAACTGATGTGAGAGTTACAAACTTGTGTTAAATTTGAATGAATGTCATTTTGGGTGTTTCATACAAGTTTTCTGCGCTCACTTTAACTTCATCCTCCTTAATTTTTTAATTCACGTCATCTATCTATAAGTTAAAACAAGCAGAAAGTTCAAACATTATGAAACAATCATTGAAACGTAAACAATAATACATAAAAAAAATTTGAAACATAAACTATTGTTAAGACGAAGGTAACTCTTCAAAGATTTGATGCAACGAAGGTGTCTCTTCGAAGAAGACGAGTTCGCTGCATGAGTTTGGGGTTTCCATATGAGAGACACAAATGAGATAGATGTTATGGTTTTGTTTTGAGAGAGGGGTTGTTATATACTGAAGCGCGAGATACTTTTGCTTATATATAAATATGTAAGACCTTTCACTACGGTTGATAATATGAACCGTGATGAAATTATTGCACCTTACACCATGATTGTTTATAAGAATTGTGGTGATATACAAGGTCAAGCCCAGTTTGTCACGATAAATGGAATATTATTGGTACTGCGATTTGAACCCTTTCACTCTAGTTACATTTCACTACAGTTGTTAATTATGACTGTAATGAAATGTATTTTAGTAAATACAAAAAAATCGCACAAAAAAAGTTATTACAACGGCTAACAGGAAGGTCGTTGAAGGCTCTCTGGTTGTTAGCATGCATTTTGCTAAAATATACTAAGGAAGATCATGTTGGAAAAGATGCTATATGGATTAACATTCAGACTTAAACATGTTGAAGAAGATGTCATGACATCATGGCTGGAGAAAGCTGATCTGGCAAGAGGATCAAGCGTTATTATTAGCTATAGGAATATTTGAATCAACTCAAAATATTCGAAGAAATCAATCTGCTGATATTTTTGCCAAGTTGGATTCAATCAAGAAGATGTTCACGGTGTCTTTAATTTGAGACATTATAGGAAAGATTGGATTGAAGTCCTAATTTCTTGGAGAACAAGTAGCAGACTTTTAACAGCCTCTCTGCTGCGATTTGAAGCTCAGCACATAAAAGAATTATCTATATAGAGAAGAGTTGTAACCTAGTTTAAAAGTCACGAAGCTCCTCAAACTTGCAAATTTTGGTCGTTTTGAAGATTTTTGTGTGCTATCTAGCATAAAAGTCACGAAGCTCGTTAAACTTGCAAATTTTGGTCTTTTTGAAGATTTTTTTGTGCTATACTACATAAAGTTCACGAAGTTCGTTAAATTTGCAAACTTTTAGATTTTGGATGTTTTTTGGGTGTTGTAATACATAAAATACCCGAAGTTTGTTAAACTTGCAGATTTTGGTCTTTTTGAAGATTTTAGTGTTCTATACTACATAAAAGTGACGAAGCTCGTTAAACTTGCAAATTTTGGTCGTTTAGAAAATTTTTGTGTGCTATACTACATAAAAGTGACAAGCTCGTTAAACTTGCAAATTTTGGTCTTTTTGAATATTTTTTTGTGCTATGCTACATAAAGTTCACGAACTTCGTTAAATTTCAAACTTTTATATTTTAGAAGATTTTTGGATGTTGTAATACATAAAATACACGAAGTTTGGTAAACTTACAGATTTTGGTCTTTTCAAAGATTTTTGTGGGTTATACTACATGAAAGTCATAAAGCTCGTTAAAATTGAAAATTTTGGTCTTTTTGAAGATTTTTGTGTGCTATACAACATAAAATTCCAAAGTTCGTTAAATTTGCAAACTTTGGTATTTTTGAAGATGTTCGAGTGCTATACTACATAAAATACACGAATTTCGTTAAACTTCCTTACATAGATATTACGACATAAAAATCACAAAATTTGTTAAACTAGCAAACTTGGGTCTTTTTGAAGATTTTCGTGTGTTTTATTACATAAAAGTCACGAAGTTCGTCAAACTTATAAAATTTGGTCATTTTGAAGATTTTTGTGTGCAATACTACCTAAAATTCACGAAGTTCGTTAAATTTGCAAACTTTGATATTTTGGAAGATTTTTGGGTGCTATACGACATAAAATACACGAAGTTCGATAAATTTGAAAATTTTGGTATTTTGCAAAATTTTTGTGTGCTATACTACATAAAAGTCATGAAGTTCGTCAAACTTGCATAAACTTGGTCGTTTTGAAGAATTTTGTGTGCTATACTACATAAAATTAACGAATTTCGTTAAATTTGCAAACTTTGGTATTTTGGAAGACTTAAGTGTTCTATAATACTTAAAATACACGAAGTTTGTTAAATTAGCATCCATTGATATTTTGGAAGATTTTCGTGTGCTATACTACATAAATGTCACAAAATTCGTTAAACTTGAAAATTTTGGTCTTTTAAAATATTTTTGTGTGTTATACTACATTAAAGTCATGAAGCACCTCAAACTTGCAAATTTTGGTCGTTTTGAAGATTTTCGTGTGCTATACTACATAAAATACACGAAGTTCGTTAAACTAGCATACATTGATATTTTTGAAGATTTTCGTGTGTTATACTACAAAAAGTCACGAATTTCGTTAAACTTGCAAATTTTGGTCTTTTTAAAGATTTTTGTGTGTTATATACTACATAAAAGTCACAAAGCTCCTCAAACTTGCAAATTTTGGTCGTTTTGAAGATTTTTGTGTGCTATACTACATAAAAGTCACGAAGCTCGTTATGAAGGATAGAAAAACTTAGAAGATAAAAACAATCAACACAATGATTTTTATCCTGGTTCGTTGTTAACCAAACTACTCCAGACCACCCCCTTAGAGTGATTTACCTTAACTGAGGATTTAATCCACTAATCCAACAGATTACAATGGTTATCCACTTAGAAACACTCTAAGTCTTCTAGAGTATGCTGATCACAAATTGATCACTTTAAGAAATCTTTTACAATCAATGTAAAAAAAGTTTACAAGAGTTTGAATGGTTCTAATAAATCTGTAATCACAACTGTGATATTTCTCTTAAGTTCTAAACTTAACACTCACTAAATATTACTAGAGTTTGTGAGGTTGAAGATGAAGTTCGTAAGCTTTTGAATTTGACAGCAATTTTGTATGTTTGCGCAAGTGTTCTATTTTGCTTCTGATCAGAACTTTTATTTATAGGCGTTGAGAGGAAATGACAGTTGGGAGCATTTAATGCTTCACGTGAATAGTACAACGATGCATTTAATGTTTCACACTTTTGTCAACTACCTCAAGCCTTGCTTTTGCTGCTTTTACTGACTTTGCCTTTTGTAGATTCTAAGGTTCCTTTTGTCAGTCAGAGATTAGACGTTTCAGCCTTTCATCTTGTACTTTCTTTTGGACTCAGATTTTGTAGATAACAACGTTTGAATATCAGAGTCATCAGCTTTGGTGCAGAGCATCTTCTGTCTTCTGAATTTGAAGAGCTTGAGCGTGATACCATCAGAACTTCAGAGCTTGTTCTTCTGACTTTCATTCTTTTGATGCTTTCCAGTTCATGTTCTGATTCTGCATGACCATCTTCTGATGTCTTGCCAAAGCATGTTCTGATGAAGCCATTCAGAACCTTCTAAGTCAGTTGCTTCTGAGCGCTGATTTGTGCATACTCTTTATATATTTTCTGAAATGGAAAATGCAAAGGATTAGAGTACCACAATATCTTATACAAAATTCATACATAATGTTATCATCAAAACACAGAATAATGATCAGAACAATTCTTGTTCTAACACGTTAAACTTGCTAATTTTGGTCTTTTTAAAGATTTTGGTAGACTTTTTGTGTTGTAATACATAAAATACATAAAATTAACGAATTTCGTTAAATTTGCAAACTTTTATATTTTGGTAGACTTTTTGTGTTGTAATACATAAAATACACGACGTTTGTTAAACTTGCAGATTTTGGTCTTTTTAAAGATTTTTATGTGTTATACTATATGAAAGTCACGAAGCTCGTCAAAATTGCAAATTTTGGTCTTTTTGAAGATTTTTGTGTGCTAGACTATATAAAATTCACAAAGTTCGTTAAATTTGCAAAATTTGGTATTTTGGAAGATTTTCAAGTGCTATACTTCATGAAATACACGAATTTCGTAAACTTGCTTACATAGGTATTACTACATAAAAGTCACGAAATTTGTTAAACTAGCAAATTTTGGTATTTTTGAAGATTTCTGTATGTTTTACAACACAAAAGTCACGAAGTACGTCAAACTTATAAAATTTGGTCTATTTGAAGATTTTTGTGTGCTATACTACATAAAAGTCACGAAATTCTGCAAACTTGCAAAATTTGGTCTTTTTGAATATTATTGTGTCCTATACAACATAAAATTCATGAAGTTCGTTAAACTTACAAAATATGGTTTTTTTGAAGATTTCCGTGAGCTATACTACATAAAAGTCACGAAGTTCGTTAAATTTGCAAACTTTGGTATTTTGGAAGATTTTCGAGTGATATACTACATAAAATACACGAGTTTTGTTGAACTTTCTTACATAGATATTACTACAGAAAAGTCACGAAATTTATTAAACTAGCAAATTTTGGTCTTTTTGAAGATTTCCGTGTGTTTACTACATAAAAGTGACGAATTTCGTCAAACTTATAAAATTTGGTCATTTTGAAGATTTTTGTGTGCAATACTACCTAAAATTCACGAAGTTCGTTAAATTTGCAAACTTTGATATTTTGTAAGATTTTTGGGTGCTATACGACATAAAACACAAGAAGTTCATTAAACTTACATACATTGGTATTTTGAAAAATTGTCGTGTGCTATACAACATAAAATTCATGAAGTTCATCAAACTTGTAAAATTTGGTCTTTTTGAATATTTTTGTGTCCTATACAACATAAAATTCATGAAGTTCGTTAAACTTACAAAATTTGGTCTTTTTGAAGATTTCTGTGTGCATACTATACAGAAGTCACGAAGTTCGTTAAACATGCAAAAATTGGTATTTTTGAAGATTTTTGTGTGCTAATTCACGAAGTTCATTAAATTTGTAAACTTTGGTATTTTGCAAGATTTTCGTGTGGTATACTACATAAAAGTCATGAAGTTCGTCAAACTTGCATAACTTTGGTCTTTTTGAAGAATTTTGTGTGCTATACTACATAAAATTAACGAAGTTCGTTAAATTTGCAAACTTTGGTATTTTGGAAGACTTACGGGCGCTATAATACATAAAATACACGAAGTTCGTTAAACTATCATACATTGATATTTTGAAAGATTTTAGTGTGCTATACTACATAAAGGCACAAAGTTCGTTAAACTTGCAAATTTTGGTCTTTTTAAAGATTTTTATGTGTTATACTACATAAAAGTCATTTTCTCCATATGTTTAATTTGAGCAGAATAATAAAAACAAACGTAAGTAAATAAGAATACGACAAAAGAGAAGCAAATTTCATTGAAGAGATAAATTACAAGGACTGAATAACAAATTACAAAAAAAAAAAAAAAACTTAGGCATAAAACGCTTTACAGCTTTCTTCAGTAAGGATATCATTGTTATCCGGAAATTCTGCATTGCGGAGAATCTGAGTTACTTCAGTAGATTCAAGCAGAGCAGATAGAATTCTCCCATATGGGATGTGAAAACTCTGACCACATTCAAAGGCTATGAGAGATTCTTTTAGATGACAAAAGATGATTGCAAGAAGATTCAGTGGACGACCATTTTCAAGTAGATGAATCAGAAAGCGATCCCTACATGACAAGATATGATGAAAGTTTCCTCTAGGTGTTATGTTAGAGAAAATAAACCTAAACAAAACTTGTTTGAAGGGAGTCAGAAATTATGCATTGTTAAAAATACGTGCGATATTTCTACTCATAGTTTGAGATTCATTATGTAACATCCCAATTTATTTAAGCATGTTTATTTATCACCAAAAATTATCAAAAATGAGATAGTGGATTAGTTGGAATCAAAATTTATTAGTTAGGATGAAGCTAAATGGCACATTGGTAAATGTTATTTAGTTAGAGGGCAGTTGGGTCATTTTCCCTTAAGAACTTGTTTGGGGGAAGAACATTAAGGCCTTATAACAAAAGAAAAATCGGAATTTTGAGGATGGGGAGAAACAAGGACACGTGAATGGAAGGAGAAAGAGTCCATCTTGCTTGATCAAGTGGTTGCATGTGGAATTGAAGAGGGAATCAAGGTTAATCAACACCATCTTCATAAGTTCTTGCATATGTGTGAAGCTTTGAAAACTTTAGAGTGAAGAACCATGGTCAGGAATGAAGAGCAAAGTTGTAGTCATCTCTATTATAATCATCAAGTTAGAACTTCTAATGGTTCAAGGTGAGTTCCATAGTTAGAACTTGGGGTAGGAATTGGAGTTTTGTGAATTGCATGTTTGGGAACAAGGGTTAGAATGATTAAATTGTTTATGCATGTTGGTGTTGGTAGGTGTGTTAATACATGTATATGCTGCTATAGAATACTGTCACATGTTAGGGTTCGGATTAAGATGGATTAGAATGTGTTACATGTGATCTTATGCAGGAAGAATGTCATTTTTGGCTTTGGTTCAATGAGCAATCGATTGCACACCAGTGCAAATCGATTGCACTGTGAAAAATTTACTTTCTGCGTTTTTGGTTCAGCAAGCAATCGATTGCACACCAGTGCAAATCAATTGCACCTGACAGAAAGTCATCTCTTTATTGTTTCGACCATAACTGGAGTTCCGTAACTCGGAATTGGGCGCCCTCAGAGGCATTGGAAAGCTAACAAAAAGGGCAATGAAATGCTTAAACTTCGACAACTTTATAATACTCTTAAGTAATAATCAAATCCATGTGAATATCCTTTCACCTCGATTACTAGAAGATAATTCTTAGATAATTGATTAGTTAACCGTTTTCAAGACCTTGGTGCCCAAGTGTTCCTCCAACTGGGTTGTAGGCATCATGGAATGGGTGGTGATGGAAATCAAATCTAACTACGTACACCAAAGATGTTGAGATCTTATAGCTTGTGAAGCTAACCTTGTGAAACCAAATGCGAGGAGGCCTTACTACTTGGTGTAATTTGTGTACGTCGATTAACAAAATATGAATATGGTAAGGTAAACCTTAGGATACCTAGACCAAGAGATATGAATGGATGATATGTTGCTTTTCACTTTTCCCTATCAATCGACTACTTTGAAATCATACAATCTAATGGTGTAGTAAGTATGAGACGAGGGGTTAAAGGACACACAAAAGCACAGCAACTACGAGTAGGCACGTTACATATATGTTGGTTACTTCTTGTGAAGAAATTCCAAGGATGCCTCTGGGCCGCATATATTGCAAGCATTCTCGGGCTTTGGTCTTGGGAATGGGTCGGCTCCGTAGTTCAGGAGCTATTCTTCGGGGATGAACTCCCGGGGATGTGTACCTCACCTTCTCCTTTTGTTGTTTCGTTATGGGTGAATTTCTATGTGTGATTTGGACCCAGCAAATTGGAAGAGTTGAATTGTTGTAGCGATTCAATGTCGGTTCCACGGTTTTCTATAGTCATATGAGTTACTTACCTTGTAGATTGAAAAGGTATGCTTTTGGGTCTTGTTTCCGATAGCAGATAGGCAGGTAAACCCGGAAGACCAGACCTTGAGGGTAGCTCCCGAGAGAAGGCTGACAGGTAATAACAGAAGACCTATTCTGGAGGAAGCATGTACCTAATATCCGAACATGTGATATATTCTCAGAGGATCCAATCGGGTGATCAGTGGACACTCCATTGTGGTGCTACGATTTGATAGGCTTTCCTGTACTGGACATTTAGGAAACCTTAGGATCTTAGATTGATATGTAGTTGATGCATGTACCTTGTAGAGCCAAGAGGACCCATAAGATTGGGGAACTCACTGAGATTTAGTAATCTCCCCCCATTCATCTTATTATTTTTTCAGGTACCGTGCAAGATCGAGTTTTTCCAGATGCTTGGATCAAGAGCTTTTGATTGGATATCGTGAAGGTCGTGCCTGGTCTTTTCTTCCGCTGTGTATCTTTATCATTATGTAGACATATTCATTGTATCCATCTTCGAGATGATTTTGAAATGTATACATCTTATGTTATTATTTTTGACTTTTGTATGTACTCAATACAAGTTATTAGTATTCTGCTGATATGATTTTAGACACATATTGGTAGGGTATTACACATTCCAGCGGTCAAACACAGCGAGACAGACAACAGATGGGTTAGAAGCATATTCATTCCCATTTCAACGATCTTTTCTTGCAAAGTACCAATTTCCTTGATATTGAACTTGTTTAACAGTGTGATGCTTGATATTGTTGACATTGCATGAATCACCAAATCATCCATCACCATAAAGTTTATAACATATTTCACAAAACCATTCTTGTTATTGGAAAAACCTTTTTTTTTCAGCAACCTTCTTATTTCCAATATAATGAACTTCACTGCTCATAAAGTTTGAGCAAGAAGAATAGGCTGGAGCCATAAAAGGAGAGTGAATATTGACAGAACTAGTGCATCGAGTTGTGTTATCTTTGTCACCTCAAACTTACACTTATTTGGACACATGAACAACTTTATTTCTTCATCTTTGTCTTCATTAGCATGGTTACGAGTAAGGAAGCCTGAGATTTGAGTGGAAGAGCTTTGAGCTTTTGGGTTTAAGAGAACATCCTTGGTTTGAAATGGTTGCATGTAATTCTGGTCCAGATTTTCAACACTTTGATACAGATTTCCTAAGCTACCTACCATGTTATTTGAACTTAGAAGCTTAACTACAGTACCAATAGGTAAGCATAGCAAGTTGAAGAGAAAGTCTATGACAGGTTTTGAAGCTTCAGCAAAGAGAACTTTGTTATTCTTTGTGTCGATAAGAAGCTTCATGGATGCTTTGGTGGAAGAAGAAGACGCCATAATATATTAAAAGGTAGTATAATAGCCTTAATATGAAAAGCTGTTCATTTATAGACAGATTATTACAAAGAGTTGAGTGGGGTTGTACAAATAATTGCTTAAACAAGATAAGAGCTATCTATATATAATACTTATTGTAGAAGTAAAAACATATTCACTCAGTTGATATATTATTTTCTCCAGAAAAATAGAGGTTATGATTAATTATGCATTATTAGGGCTGGAAAATTGGTTGGTTCAGATCGGTTTCAGGTCCAAAACTTAAATTTAGTGTAAATTGCGGTCCACACCCAATTTCAACTGATAAAATTTTAGTTTTTGAAAGATTCGATTAACTCAGTTTGGCGAATAAATCAGGCTGGTTTAGTCGGTTTAATGTTTATTAAGTAAATCTATAAAAATGATTCATCATTTATAAAAATTCACATAAATTTAACTTTTAATATTTTTTTAAACAATAGACCGGTCAGTTTGAATCAGACGGTTCAAATTTGAGAATATCCTTATTCTCAAATTTTAATAAAAAAAAACAATAAATCGGTCGGTTTGAATCGAACGGTTTAAATTTGAGAATATCCTTATTCTAAAATTTTGTAATAAGAAAGATAATAGATCGATGGTATGGAATCAGACGGTTAAAATTTGTCCACCCTATCCATTATAAAATGGAGCTACATGTCCTAACTCTTTCATTTTAATGCAATGTAGTACTAATGAACAAGAAATATTCCCTATGTTTCTCTTGATTTTATAAAAGAAATAAAGAGTTGAAGACTACTTATACATTTAAATTATTTACTGTAAAATGTACTATCAAGTAAAAACATTTTAAACCTGTATTTAATTTTTTTTATTTCTTATATATTTTATATTAGTGTAATGTGAAATATTTGATTGAGAGAATGTGAGTACAAGGGGACCGATAAAATGATTGATGGTAGATTTTATATTGAAACCATTTTTAATTAATAATTATTCTTTCAATGTCATTTGAGAAAGAATATAAATGTACAATTTCGTTACCGGTAATTACTCTTTTTTAGTTTTCCGTTTGTGCTGCGTTTATATTATTCATGTTTTTGTTAATTTTTCCTAAAAAAGAGTTTTTAGTTACTTAATATCAATATACAATTTCGTAATTACCGGTAACGAATATTGGTAGCGATAACAAATAACACAAACTACATTCGGTTACGCTTGCAATTTCCTATATAAGCAAGCACACACATTCTCTCTCAATCATCAAAACTTTCTTTCCTTTTCTCTCTGATTTTGTTCATCTTTGTTGCTAATTGCTATGGATATTGATCTCACTCCAAAATTGTCGAAGAAAGTGTACGGTGACAATGGTGGATCGTATTACAGTTGGTCACCATCTGAACTTCCTATGCTGCGTGAAGGTAACATTGGTGCTGCCAAGTTAGCTCTTGAGAAGAACGGTTTTGCCACTCCTCGGTACTCTGATTCTTCCAAAGTTGCATATGTTCTTCAAGGAAGTGGAGTTGCTGGAATTGTGCAACCTGAATCAGAAGAGAAGGTTCTTGCAATTAAGACTGGTGATGCTTTAGCACTTCCTTTTGGTGTTGTGACATGGTGGTTCAACAAAGAGGACACTGAGTTGGTTATTTTGTTTCTTGGAGATACTTCAAAAGCACATAAGGCTGGTGAGTTCACTGATTTTTTCCTAACTGGTCCTAACGGAATCTTTACCGGATTTTCGACTGAGTTTGTGGGAAGAGCTTGGGACTTGGACGAGACCAATGTGAAGACCCTTGTTGGGAAACAAACCGGGAAAGGGATTGTGAAGCTTGACGGAAGCATCAGCCTTCCTGAGCCTAAAGATGGAGACAGGAAAGGTATGGTCTTGAATTGTCTAGAGGCACCATTGGATGTCGATGTTAAGAATGGCGGAAGGGTTGTTGTTTTGAACACCAAGAACCTTCCTTTGGTTGGTGAGGTTGGTCTAGGAGCTGACCTTGTGAGGCTTGATGGAAATGCCATGTGCTCGCCTGGATTCTCTTGCGATTCTGCTTTCCAGGTTACTTATGTTGTTAGGGGAAGCGGACGCGTTCAAGTTGTTGGTGTTGATGGCAAGAGGGTTTTGGAGACTACTTTGAAGGCTGGAAATTTGTTCATTGTCCCAAGGTTTTTCGTCGTCTCCAAGATTTGTGACCCCGAGGGAATGGAGTGGTTTTCTATCATCACTACTCCTAATCCCATCTTTACACACATGGCTGGAAGTTCTTCGGCGTGGAAGGCATTATCATCTACAGTTCTGCAGGCTGCTTTCAATGTAGATGCTGAAACTGAGAAACTCTTCCGTTCTAAGAGAACTGGCGATGCCATTTTCTTCCCTCCTCCAAATTAACTAGAATGAATATAAGTGTCTATAACATAACTCATTATTGACAATAATACCTTCTAAGAGTTTACAATGTATCAGCTATTTGAATTTGTTTCATGTTTCGTATGAGTACTTTACAATGTTTCTGCCCTCTACTGTGAGTTTATATAAGAGTTGGTTCGTATTGTTGTTATTATTATTTTGATTGTATGAGTAATTTCTTCTCTATAATATATGCTGTCTGTATTATGTTGAATGAATTTATACTTTGTAGATTTTTGATTGCTTGTATGATTGTATGATTACTTACATTTTGATTGTATGATTACTTAATGCAATGAACAGAAAGTTGAAAACTACTGGTAGTATATTATATATATAAATTATTTATTGTAAAATTGATCAAGTAAAAATATTTTAAACTGGTATTTATTTTTTCTATTTTTTATATATTTTATATTAGTGTAATATGAAATATTTGATTGAGAGTGTGTCAGTACTAGGGGACCAATAATGATTCAGGGTAGATTTTATATTGGAACCATTTTTAATTAATAACTATTCTTTACCTGTCATTTGAGAAAGATGGTGATTTTTCTAGTGTTTTTTGTTTTCCATTTGTGTTGTCTTCATATTATTCTCTATATATTAGTTTTTTCCCAACAACATATTCATCTCAATAAAATGCTCGTTATTATTTGTAATTCAACATTAATGCTTGTATCTAGAAGCAATTTCTAGTAATTTAGGGCTGATTTCTATCTTGCTGATGCTGATGTTTGCTTTTCAAGTGATTTTTAAGCTTTGTTTATTAATTTTTTTTAATGTTCAAAATTAAATATCCAATTTATACCAAAAAAATTTAATATTTCAAATTTTTTACATATCTAATATTTCAATTTAAATGTTAAAGTTTTCATGTTTTAAAAAAAAAATATTGTTGTCCAAAATGCACGTCACTTCTTCTGTTACATGATCTTCTTGCAATTTTTATTTTTTTATTTATATAATAAAATATTATTATGTAATATTTTTTATTATATTTTAATAGAACAAGCCAATTGGATTGAAACATATATGACAAAATATTATATAAATAAAAATGTCTTGAGAACCATTTTCTCATATCTCTTCTCAATTTTTTCTAAACTTTTTTATTCTTGTTTTAACATGAGTTTTGTTGGCCATGTTTTTTATTCGAGAATCAAGTCTAGCATGAAGATCCCTTTTATGGTTAATTGGGATTATGAGCAACTTTAGGCTAGCGCCAACAACAAAGCGTCGATAACAATAGTCAGCAAAACGATCAAAAGGCCAGTAAATTACAGACTCTTTCCTTCTTTACAACTAGTCGAAGAACAGTCTTAAAGATCCCATATTACAAAGGGATGACGAAATGGTCATAGATAATTTTAGTTCTAAATCTAAAGACGGCCTTTATATTATTTGTAATGTTGTTTCCATCTTACCCGTGGAATATGACTGTGTCATAAAAGTTATTGGCACAGAAGATGAATACTTTGCCGAAGAAACAAAAAATCATAAACCAATGTGCTATTACATAATGAGCAATCACTACTACGTAAAAGCCATTTCACAACGGTTGGGAAAGTTATACCACCACGTTTGACCAACCGTTGTGAGGTAGGGTGGTTATATGTATGATGCTTTCCACCACGGTACTGTGGCCGTTATTATAAACTAGGCAACGCGCTACCTATCACAACAGTTACTTCAAACAACCGTTGTGATATTCTTTAATGCATAACATTTAACAACAGTTGTTTTAAACAACTGTTGTGATATATACATTGAGTTTATTATAAATTATGTGGAATGCTTATTTTGTCAATGCTCATTGAACATATAACCTGTCAATCTGATCTAGAACATTATAATATAACAAATTAAATTATATTAAACGAACAAGTTACATTGTTCAATGTTATACAAGATTTCTTCAGCATTTATTCATATATTTCTATTTAACGATAAAGAACTTGGTTTAATGCTACTAATTCTTTAACCTCCCCTTCCTTCACCTATAATTCATTTTGCAAAATATTATTTACTTTGCACACAAAATTAGAGGTGGAAAAAGGGGCGGCTGAAGAACAAGAATCATTAAACCAAGTTCTAACGATTAAACAGCGAAATGTAGACAATGGGATGAAGAATACTTGTCTAGCATTGAAGAGTGTAAAAAGTTTTCTAATATAACTTTATCTTTCATATTATAATTTTTTAATGGAATCCGAAAATGATATATATATTCGGTAAGGGGTTGGAAAAAAACTTAAACCACATAAGATATAATAAACTTATTTTTTAAACAACCATTAACAATGGACTAAAGAATACTTGTCTAGCATTGAAGAGTGTAAAAAGTTTTCTAATATAACTTTATCTTTCATATTATAATTTTCTAAAGGAATCCGAAAAAGTTATATATTCCGTAAGGGGTTGGAAAAACACTTAAGCCACATAAGATATAATAAATTCATCTTTTAAACAAACATTAACAAAAACATTCATCAATAACAAACCTTAAACAACTTATAAGATACAACAAAATCATCAAAACATAGCATAAACTACATATAACATACAACTTTTATTAAAAAATGTTGGAATAAAATTGTTCATATCACTTGGGTTTTGCTGATAACAAAGTAATTAATGAATATTTGGGTATACTAACATTTATTTAAGTGTGTAAGATCATAAATTTGAAAATCAACTTGGGCGGGCTGGGCTGACGTTTTCGACTCGGTACCTTAAGTTGGCCTGCCCCGCCTAACACGCTTAAAAAAGCGGGCCGAGGCGGGCATGGGCAGTTTTTGCCCGCAAGTTTTTTGCTAAAATTTATTTTTTTATTTAGAATTAAAACAACTTCAACTATAAAAACAACCCTCTTTTCTTAAAATTATGTTGATTGAATTGTACTCTAAATTTTTATAGATACAAAATTGAATTATAGTTGCAACGTTCTTTCTATAACTTTCTAATACATGTGTTGATTGGAAAAGTTTGAAATAGAAGAACAGTTGTATAACTGTTTACCAGTAATTTCTGACAAACAACTGCTAGTCTTTCAAACTGTGTAATTTGGTAACTTACAGGATCGACTAGATTGATCCTAGGACATGTGTGTCAAAGTTTTAGTTTTCTCTAAGTTCATTTTATAAGTGGTTATGTTTCTAATTTATGAATAAAAACAAGATTCTTCTAAAAAAGAAATTAAGTATTTTCTAAGAATTGGAATAAACCTTCGACTGTAAAGTACTAGGTAATGTGTAAAAGTTGAATCTAAAAGGGTTGTAAATATTGTAAAGTGTAGGAAAGTAAAGGCTTTGACAAAATGTAAAAGGGTCTGATTGAAGTAAAGAAAAGTAAATGGCGAAAGACTGGAATTAATGAAACTATAAATGACTTTAGAGTAAACAAAGTCACGAAGCTCGTTAAACTTGCAAATTTTGGTCTTTTTGAAGATTTTTTTGTGCTATACTACATAAAGTTCACGAAGTTCGTTAAATTTGCAAACTTTTATATTTTGGATGTTTTTTGGGTGCTGTAATACATAAAATACCCGAAGTTTGTTAAACTTGCAGATTTCGGTCTTTTTGAAGATTTTAGTGTACTATACTACATAAAAGTGACGAAGCTCGTTAAACTTGCAAATTTTGGTCGTTTAGAAGATTTTTGTGTGCTATACTACATAAAAGTGACAAGCTCGTTAAACTTGCAAATTTTGGTCTTTTTGAATTTTTTTTGTGCTATGCTACATAAAGTTCACGAACTTCGTTAAATTTAAAACTTTTATATTTTGGAAGATTTTTGGAAGTTGTAATACATAAAAAAAGATTTTTGGATGTTGGAAGTTTTCTTAAAATACACGAAGTTTGTTAAATTAGCATCCATTGATATTTTGGAAGATTTTCGTGTGCTATACTACATAAATGTCACAAAATTCGTTAAACTTGAAAATTTTGGTCTTTTAAAAAATTTGTGTGTTATACTACATTAAAGTCATGAAGCACCTCAAACTTGCAAATTTTGGTCGTTTTGAAGAATTTTGTGTGCTATACTACATAAAAGTCACGAAGTTCGATAAACTTGTAAAATTTGGTGTTTTTGAAGATTTTTGTATGCTAATTCACGAAGTTCATTAAATTTGTAAGCTTTGGTATTTTGCAATATTTTCGTGTGCTATACTACATAAATGGCATGAAGTTCGTCAAACTTGCATAAATTTGGTCTTTTTGAAGAATTTTGATTGCTATATTACATAAAATTAAAGAATATCGTTAAATTTGCAAACTCAGGTATTTTGGAAGATTTTCGTGTGCTATACTACATAAAATACACGAAGTTCGTTAAACTAGCATACATTGATATTTTTGAAGATTTTCATGTGTTATACTACAAAAAGTCACGAATTTCGTTAAACTTGCAAATTTTGGTCTTTTTAAAGATTTTTGTGTGTTATATACTACATAAAAGTCACAAAGCTCCTCAAACTTGCAAATTTTGGTCGTTTTGAAGATTTTTGTGTGCTATACTACATAAAAGTCACGAAGCTCGTTATGAAGGATAGAAAAACTTAGAAGATAAAAACAATCAACACAATGATTTTTATCCTGGTTCGTTGTTAACCAAACTACTCCAGACCACCCCCTTAGAGTGATTTACCTCAACTGAGGATTTAATCCACTAATCCAACAGATTACGATGGTTATCCACTTAGAAACACTCTAAGTCTTCTAGAGTATGCTGATCACAACTTGATCACTTTAAGAAATCTTTTACAATCAATGTAAAAAAAGTTTACAAGAGTTTGAATGGTTCTAATAAATCAGTAATCACAACTGTGATATTTCTCTTAAGTTCTAAACTTAACACTCACTAAATATTACTAGAGTTTGTGAGGTTGAAGATGAAGTTCGTAAGCTTTTGAATTTGACAGCAATTTTGTATGTTTGGGCAAGTGTTCTATTTTGCTTTTGATCAGAACTTCTATTTATAGACGTTGAGAGGAAATGACAGTTGGGAGCATTTAATGCTTCGCGTGAATAGTTCAACGATGTGTTATACCCCAAAATTTGCCCGCATCTTTTTTCAAGAAAACTCCAATCTGAAAATTAAGAGTCTCATATAATCATGGATTTTTATTTCAACAAATATCCTGACATATGAAATACTTAGTTTTTAGAATTTTTCTTATACAGTAATTTGGCTTGCAGTTGAATTTATTCTTACGCAAACGCCAAATACTGTTTATTACTTCACACATGCTATTTATTTATTTACAGATAAATAGTACTGACACAATTGGTACAGAGTTAAATCTTCTTGCAGGCGCAGAATCAGGAAACTCAGAGTTAAATCTTTTCAAATCTCTTTTTCAAAAATCAAATCCTAACTTTATTCTCTACATCTCTCTTTTCCCAACACTATCATACACTTTCTTTCAAATCTTACTTCCACTCAAATTTTCCTTTTGTACGGAATCACATCATTCCCCAACGTCTCTATCCTTCTTTCCACTCTATAAATACCTCTCATTTTTTCATAAAAATCTCACATCAAATTCTAATTCATCTCTCAAATTTCTACTTCATAATCCATCCTTTCTTCTTCCCTGACAAAATGGCGAAGCGATGGGAAACGTGTTTTCTTATGGTCATCACCATTGCTACGGTGATCATGTCTTTCTTCTGTCTACATAGCCCGGAACACTGTGGACCTGGGATGCTTATGCTCCCAATCATCTACATGTTACTATTTGTAGCATGGGTTATCAATCGTCATTCTTAAAATTTGCCGTATTTCTTATTTCTTAAATGTACCGTTTATTCGTACTGTTCAATATAGTATGTAATATTTGTACTGTCAGTACTATTTGTCATAATATTGCTTAATTACTCAGATAATATTTTGTGTGTTTTCTGCCAGTCAAATATTCATTTTTCTGTGCATTAAATGATTTTCAGGGTTATTATCGGTAATTTTGCCCGCATACAGTAAATATTAGTTATTTATTATGTTTGTGTTTTTTTAACAAGTCATGTAAATAAACTTTCATTTTTCACATAAAACAAAAACAAAAACAACAAAAAAAGAAAATTAACTTTGACTGTTGATTTTTCACTCTAACTGCTACGTCAATATCTGAACAGTCAGTTGACAGCCAAACTGCTGGCAGTACAATTCTCAGTGTTTTGTACCATCAATCAAATCAATCTTTTGCAATTAAAAATTCCAAGATTTTTGTTCTAGAAGTCTTCTGAATATCACGCGATTAGCAGAGACTCAACACTGCACAAAAATCAGGTACGCTTAACTGTCTCCTACACAAGCAGTCCCTGACTAGGGTTTTCTTGTTTTTACAGGAGAAACAAGTTTTTGAGACCTCAAATGGATTTCATGCACATCCATATATCTCAAAGTACCATCATACAAATTTTCAAACTTCAATTCACTCAGACGCACCGTCAGCAGCTCAAACAGTCAACAGACGACCCGTTTGACCAAAAAAGTCAACAGACAGTCAAAAATGAAATTTTTTGTCAAAATCCATATTTTGTCAAAGGATTCATCATTTGATCATTGGATGATCATAATTCATCAAGGAAAGATCAAAAATCAACAAAACCCTAAGATTCAAAATTAGGGTTTTTGCCTGAAAAGTCAACTCAACTTTGACTGATCATAACTCTTTCATCCTTCATCCAAAAAATTCAAACCAAAGCTCATTTTGAAGTAAATTCAATTATCTTTCAAATTCAATTGATTCCATGGTCATTGGATTCACCATTTGAAAAATATGACCAAAGACATTACAGGTCATTTTCAAAGTCAACAAAAAGACACTTTTTTCAAAAGGACACCCAAGGAGCATCAAAAATCATTTTGACATGAGACCAAAGACATTGGTTAGAGGACTCTTTGAGGTTTCCAAAAAGTGCAAGAACTCCTTCATATGACAAAAATTGAGGGATTTACACCTTGTTGAAGTTGGCTAAATTTTGGGAAAATGCATGAAACCAACATTGCTCAAAAATGTATTTTTTCCAAATGGGGCCAAGTTTTCATGGTTCAAACATCATTTCCATAATATTATGGGCCTCCCACGACCAAGACTAAGCCCATACCATTTTTAAGTTTCAGTCAATTTCAATAGAAACTTGAAATTCGAATTTTAAGTTTCAGTCAATTTCAATACAAACTAAACATTCAAACATCATCTCTGAGCTTCACTGAAACTATTCCAATCAATTGCAAGTCTTAAACCTCATTGAATCGAGCTACACAGGTCACGATTTGCTCAAACAAAAACCAACTCATATCTGATCATACACGCACATTTAACAAGATGTAGATATATATTTGTGTTTAGATTGGTGCTCCGGTCGTTTCTGGAGCTTTAATTAAGTTTTAATGACCGTTTGCACAAAACCACCATTTTAGGGTTTCTAAGCTCAAATTTAGGGTTCTTCATTAGAGCCAAAATTAAACCAAATTAAGGGCATGGTTACATTCAGTGGAACAAGACGAATTTAATGGTCCTATCGCGCCTGATTTCTATGTTTGTTTACACCTATTCGCTATTTTGCAGGGATGAGTTTAATCTATTACAACGCTTCTAGCCAGAAAGCGCTGTTAAAAGTGGTGTCTGGAGGTTGAAGTTGATGCGTGTCCTCACCCCATTGGCCAGCCAGCGCGCGCGTTCTTTTAAATTTTCCTCTAATCAAGTGTTTTGCAGGTATACTGATTGCCATGCGCCTCAAAATCTGAGCCTTCTGATCCACTTTCCATCCAATCCAACGCGCCAGATCATGCATGAACATCATACTCCCTCATAATCAACCACATCTGATTAGTATCCTTTTATTTTTTATTTCTATTTTAATTTCTTTGCAAAAAATAATTAAAAATAGTTAAAAAATCCAAAAAATACACAAAAAATATTTTTAAGCTTCTAAGATAATATATTATTTTCTGAAATAAAAATATTTTATTTTTCTTCATAATTCCAATATTTTGCATAATTAATTAGTATATATTTATATATTTGCTTTTTAATTATTTTCAACCAATCAAAAAAATCATAAAAAAATTGTTCTTTATATAAAATATTGTTTATATATTATAGACTAATTTTGTACATATTTTGAATAATTTTCTCTTTAAGTTTTAATTATTTGTATAATTATGTATTAATTAGCTTAATCAATTTCAAATCAATTTCAAAAATTCCAAAAAAATTAGTTTTGTTTTAAAATTAATTGACAAATATTTTGTACATATTTTAAACTTAATTTCTAGGTTTAAATCTATTTTCATTTTTTTTCTTCATTTTAATTTAATTAATCGTGCATTAATTATAATTAAAATCAATCATAAAAAATCCAAAAATATGTCTTTTATTTTTCTTGCAATTTAAATTCCTAGATAAATGTATAGGATGTCAAAATCATGTAAATAGGCTTAGTTTACATTTCCTGCACAATCGATGTAATAGCGTAGATTTACTTTCCGCACTTTACATTTCCGCATTTTAATTTCCAGCAAATATAAACTGCGTGTATGTCAAAGATAAAATTGAACCGTTAGATCACTAACTTCAAAGATAAAATATCTGAATCCAATCACAATCACACTTGCACCTCTTAAGGTAATCCCTTCTCATTCTTTTCAAAATCAAAGTCAAAATTCTACTGTTTCGAGTACCAAATCGAACCTTTTGTTTGTATCCGGTGAAAGGATAGATTTTTAAAGGAAATAGGATAAAGACCTTACAACTCAGGGTAGACCTCCTAGTTTGCTTGCTCAAATCAAAACAAACAAAATTCTCATACACTGTTGTTTTTCAAAACAAAACTTTCCAAAAAGACAATATTTTGTATACATCCAAACACGGATCATTACAAAGTTAACGTTCTTTTCAAAACATCTTTCGAAAGATAAATAAACATTTTGTATACATCCGCACAAGGATCATTACAAATTCAATTTACAAAGGTATTTGAAACCACATATGAGCATTCTAAAGCAATTGAAAAGTGATCGAAAAACAAGTGAGCTAAGCAAACTTAAGAGCCCATGGATAACCATGGATACAAAGGGTGCTAACACCTTCCCTTTGTATAACCTACCCCCTTACCCAGAATTTCTTAAAGGTCTTTTTTCTGTTTCTTTTATAAACCTTTCCTTAATTGGATAAAATAAAAAGTCGGTGGCGACTCTGTTAATTTTCAAAAAATGCGAAAGCATAAGCGATAAAAAAGAGTCAGTTCACGTATCTCTCCCGCTCAGAGGTATGGCCCGAAAAACGGAGGTCCACAGAACTGGCGACTCTGCTGGGGATTCACTTTCAAAAAACAAAATTTTTTCCAAAGGGGTTACCTTAAGAGAATAGATTACTTCGATGTTTTCAATTGTTTGACTTGATTGCTCTATTTTTCAAAGGTTTGTTTGGGTATTTTGCTTGTGTGGAAGATTCTAACCCGAATCTCGAGATACCTTAAGTATATGACAATAGACCAAGGAAACTGTACGGCATGTACCGATACGGTTGATCTGGTAGTCATCGTTAGTGCGATACTTTGGTTTATACTGATGTCCCTTGAAAACGATCAAGGAGTATATTAGGCTTCCGAAATGTCATTAAACACTAATTTGTCTTAGAACCTTTTTAGTTGAACTTGACTTATGGCCTATTAAGTGGCTAGCTTTGAAATTGATCGAAGTTAGTTATCCTCGAGGAATATTTTGATCGGCCGCTCGAGCGCCATATTGAGATGTTACTTCCAAGGATCATAGAACCCGAATACTATTCTAGGACAGGTTTTAACCAACTCAACTTCAGTGGGGAGGGTATCACCTATCAGCTCCATGCAAGCATTTAAACCTAAGGCTATTGTTTGATTTGTTTTTGTATGCCACATGTTTGCATCATAAGCATATCATTTTCTCACAAAACACTTCAAGGATCAAAGAGTTTACCTTTGTTTTTGCAGGTAATGGCTCCCGCCACCCGAGATTACATCCGAATCAACATCTCAACGGTACCATCTGAACTAAAAGACTTAGTGTCAGAATTCCCCAGGAATGTTCAATTCACCGAAAGGCATGGTCACCTACTCCATTTGGTTACCTTAAAATTTGAAGAAGACATGATACAGGTCCTGTTCCAGTTCTTTGACCCTGAACATCATTGCTTTACCTTTCCTGATTACCAGTTGGTACCCACTTTGGAAGAATTCTCTGAACTAATTGGATTGCCTGTTCGAAATCAATTACCTTTCACTGGTTTAGAAAGGATTCCAAAACCTGAAGTCATTGCTGCTGCTTTACATCTGCGAAAATCAGAAATCGAGTCCAATTGGGAAACAAAGAGTGGAGTTAAGGGTTTGCTTGCCAAGTTCTTATTGGAAAAGGCTCGACTACAGCTAGAAAACAAAAGTTATCCAGCTTTTGAGGAGGTTATGG
>NW_026706642.1:0-109564 GCF_029867415.1 Vicia villosa
CCTAGGCAAAAATTAGGGAATAAAGCATACAACTATGTCCCGCTCAGCTGCCTACTCACCGACAAGGTTCAACACCTCAAAGACACCGATCAGTCCAATCACTTTCTTCCAACAAGTGAGGGATGAGATGCTCGAAGACAGATTGGCAATAGCAGAATTGAAACTTGACTGGATCGTTCTCACATAGCTATTTCTTTTCATAAATACTTTTCAAAACTTTCTGACAATTTCCTACTTCTAGGATTGTTGTCTCCCTATACTAATCCGCCTATCACGGCACCTTTTCAAAAATCAATGCAGCTTATAACTAACATTTTCATTTTTTCTGTTTTGAATACGCGAGCATCCCAATGATATTTTGAATGAACATATGCATTTGAATATGATTGATGTTTACCAGGAAAAACAGGAATAGCATTCCGGACATGTCCCAATTATTTGGACATTATCCTAAACCAGCATCAGAAGGAAGTTTCCCCAATGGAGACACATTCCTCAACAAATCCCTCAAAAAGATTTTTCTTTCGAAAGAAGTCTTATTCCCCAGCAGGGTTGTTCCAGATTACTGTCTTCAGAAGGTGTGATCTCCGCACCCAAACTTGGTCAGATAGTGCATCGGAGGATTATGCATCTTCCTCATTCCCACTCCAAAGGGCGTCACAGTCCGAACTCTCAAAACTACTGTTCATCCCCGAGCAGTAATCAAAGATCCTTCAATAGAACATCCTGGTTCTCAAAGAATTTCCCCAACCCAGGGTACTCAAGCGAGACAGAAGATCATCAACAACCACGATGCCTTCACTTCCAAATGGCTAGCAGGGATTTATTTTCCCAATCACAATGCCTTCATTTCTTGACGATTGAGCTGGGATTTATTTTCCCAATCAGGAGCTTGACACGCTCTAAGCTGCATAAACCATGCATCACATTCACACTCATATTCACATTCACAATCATGCATCATACGCATATTCATACACAACATAACTTGCATATTTCTCCTCTAGCTCGAGGATCTCATATCATACATGCATCGTAGACATCGCATATTATTAACTTGATTTTTCAGGTAGACAGATGTCTTCAGCAAAGATGTTCTCACTCACATGCAGTGTTCATCCTGAATCTTATTCAGACAAACAGTCCTTTCAGATACAATCAAACCAAAGATTCACTCTGAAGAACTCTCATTCTCAACTCATTTATCATCTAACATTGCTAGTCTAAGGCGATACCTCAGACGGTTCCAAAACGATCTAGCATTGCAGATCTAAGACGATACCTCAGACGGTTCCAAAACGATCTAGCATTGCAGATCTAAGACGATACCTCCGACGGTTCCAGAACGATCTAGCATTGCAGATCTAAGACGATACCTCAGACGGTTCCAGAACGATCTAGCATTGCAGATCTAAGACGATACCTCCGACGGTTCCAGAACGATCTAGCATTGCAGATCTAAGACGATACCTCAGACGGTTCCAGAACGATCTAGCATTTCAGATCTAAGACGATACCTCCGACGGTTCCAGAACGATCTAGCATTGCAGATCTAAGACGATACCTCCGACGGTTCCAGAACGATCTAACATTGCAGATCTAAGGCGATACCTCTGACGGTTCCAGAACGATCTAATCTTGCAGATCTAAGGCGATACCTCTGACGGTTCCAGAACGATCTAATCTTGCAGATCTAAAGTGATACCTCAGACGGTTCCACAATGATCAACTTTCAAATCCTTCATCAAGATATAATCAACAGATTCATTCTGATGAACAAACCATCAACACATTGTCCAGGTGGCATCCGAAAGCCCATCTCAGGTAATGTTTCAATCTGCCAACAACACTTCACAGACAACATTCAAATGCAACTTCCAACATCTCTGCTGATCAAGGTAAGTGCAAATTTTCAGGGCATCTATTTATTCAATCATCTTCTACCTTCAGATTTCAGACAATCTCTTCAGGTTTAAGAAGATTGAATAGGGGCAACTGTTATACCCCAAAATTTGCCCACATCTTTTTTCAAGAAAACTCCAATCTGAACATTAAGAGTTTCATATAATCATGGATTTTTATTTCAAATATCCTAGCATATGAAGTACTTAAATTTCAGAAACTTTTCTTATACAGTAGCTTGGCTTACAGTGGAATTTATTCTTACGCAAACGCCAAATGCTGTTCATTACACCACAAATACTATTTATTTATTTTACAGATAAATAGTACTAACACAGTTCATGCAGGGTTAAATCTTTTTTTTTTGCAGGCGCAAAAGCAGGAAACTCACACTGTACTGGTAACAATTGTTTTTGGTTTCCCACTAACTTTTGTACTATATTCCATTATTTTCAAAATCTTTTCAAATCTCTTCTTTCCAATTCAAATCTCAACTTTATTCTACACATCTCTCTTTTCCCAACAATATCATACACTTTCTTTCAAATCTCACTTCCACTCAAAATTTCCATTTGTACGGAATCACATCATTCCCCAACGTCTCTATCATCTTTCCATTCTATAAATACCTCTCATTCTTTTCACAAATCTCACATCAAATTCCAACTCATCTTTCAAATTCCTACCTCATAATCCATCATTTCTTCTTCCCTAACAAGAATGGCAAAATGGATAGAGACACTGTTTCTTACAGTCATCACCATTGCTACGGTGATCATGACTTTCTTCTGCCTGCACAGTCCTGAGGAGTGTGGACCTGCAATGGTTATGCTCCCAATCATCTACATGTTATTGATCATAGCATGGTTCATCAACCGTCATTTTTAAAGTTTGCCGTGTTTCTTATTTTCTTAAACGTACCGTCTATTCGTCGTACTGTTCAAAAGTATGTAATATTTATACTGTCAGTATTAAATGTTGTACTATTTGTCATAATATTGCTTAATTACTAAGATAATATTTTGTGTGTTTCTGCCAGTCAAATATTTCTATTTCTGTGCAGTTAACAATCTTCAGGTTATTATCGGTAATTTTGCCCGCATACCGTAAATATCAGTTATTTATTATGTTTCTGTTTCTAACAAGTCATGTAAATAAATTTTCATGCTTCACACCAAACAAAAACAAAAATAACAACAAAAAAGAAAATTAACTTTGACAGTTGATTTTTCACTTTAACTGCTGCTTCAGTACACGAACAGTCGGTTGACAGACAAACTGCAGACAGTACAATTCTCAGTGATTTGTACAATCAATCAAATCAATCATTCACAATTCAAATTTCCAAGATTTTTGTGTTAGAAGTCTTCTGAATATCACGCGATTAGCAGAAACTCAGCACTGCACAAAAATCAGGTACGCTTAACTGCCTCCTATACAGACAGTCCCTAATCAGGGTTTTTCTTGTTTTAACAGGAGCAACAAGTTTTGAGAGCTCAAATGGATTTCATATACATCCATACATCTCAAAGTACCATCATACAAATTTTCAAACTTCAATTCACTCAGACGCACCGTCAGCAGCTCAAACAGTCAACAGACGACCCGTTTGACCAAAAAAGTCAACTGACAGTCAAAAATGAAATTTTTTGTCAAAGTCCATATTTTGTCAAAGGATTCAACATTTGATCATTGGATGATCACAATTCATCAAGGAAAGATCAAAAATCAACAAAACCCTAAGATTCAAAATTAGGGTTTTTGCCTGAAAAGTCAACTCAACTTTGACTGATCATAACTCTCTCATCCTTCATCCAAAAAATGTCAACCAAAGCTCATTTTGAAGGAAATTCAATTATCTTTCAAATGCAATTGATCCCATGGTCATAGCATTCACCATTTGAAAAATATGGCCAAAGACATTACAGGTCATTTTCAAAGTCAACAAAAAGACACTTTTTTCAAATGGACACACAAGGAGAACCAAAAATCATTTTGACATGAGACCAAAGACATTGGTTAGAGGACTCTTTGAGGTTTCCAAAAAGTGCAAGATCTCCTTCATATGACAAAAATTGAAGGATTTACACCTTGTTGAAGTTGGCTAAATTTTGGGAAAATGCATGAAATCAACATTGCTCAAAAATGTTTTTTTTCCAAAAGATGCCAAGTTTTTATGGTCCAAACATCTTTGCCATGTTACTATGGGCCTCCCACGACCAAGACAAAGCCCACATCTATATTATCCATTTTTGACATGATTTTATCTTATTTTAAGATTAAAATCAAAAGAAAATTGCATGGATAATTGGTGACTTGGTCTCCAAGTATGACTCACCTCCAAAATCTTCAATTTTCTGCAGAAGATTGATGCCCAAGACAAGAGCATTGAATGGAGTCAAGGCTTGGTCAAAAATTCAAAGTTTTTTAATATTAAAGAACCAAACTTTCAACAAAGACAACTATAGCTTATTGCTTCACTTCCAAGCAGCCTTTTGGCTATAAAAGGAGTAGCATACTTCAGCAACAAGAGAGACACGAAGAGATAGCAAGAGTATAGCAAAGAAACCTCTAAAAATTCTCAAAATTCTCCATACTTTGTAACTTTCGAATTACATATTTCAATCACTATCAATACAAACCAATTGCTCTAATCATCTCCTGGCACTTAATATAGTAAGTTAGAAGCAATAACCATGGCTACATACTCATAGAATACGTGTTTCAAAAATAACATATTCATGCATATTATCAACTTGTGATATCTAAACTATAAGCTTATTTAAACACAATCTAATGCCTTTGCCATCCATTTGAGATCATATGGGGTAGATCTAACGTTTAACATGTGAGTTTAAAGCCCTGAATCGTGGGGTGCCATGGTTGAAGCTCAAAGCTTCAACCTCTTCGTGTTCATACTTAACGTGGTCAAATGAGAAAACTAACCTCACCATTGGACTCAGGAGGTCATCTTTAGTAGATCTGGGTCCTTGTGGTTTTTATTTTCATGCGTTTTTGTAGGTTTCAAAAATCCAGAAATTCGAAGGTGAAATCCGCAGGTAAAATTGCAGGTAAGTTCGCAGCTAAATCCGCAGGTAACTTGGAGAAGATGATGAATAGTGTAGTTGAATGTTTGACTGCACGCGTGGACGCATCTGGCTTCTCCATTGGCCAGCTTTGGCGCGTGTGGACCCCATCAAGAGTTTGAATTCATTTTGAATTCAGTGCATGCAGTCTTATCATTATGTCATGCTCTCTTCAATCTGGGCCATAGATCTTCATTAAAAAATGAATCCAACACACCATAACACACAACCACACCATGCACCTTCATCTGACTTCCACACCAGATTAGTATCCTTTTTAATTTTCTATTTTATTTTATTTTTATTTGCAAAAATAATTAAAAATAGTTAAAAAATCCCAAAAAATTCACAAAAAATATTTTAAACTTCTAAAATAATATATTATTTTATGAAACAAAAATATTTTATTTTTCTTCAAAATTTCAATATTTTTCATAATTAATTAGTATGTATTTATATATTTGCTTATTAATTATTTTAATTAGTCAAAAAATCATAAAAAAAAAAAATTGTTCTTTGTGTTAAATATTGTTTATATATCATAAACTAATTTTGTACATATTTGGGATAATTTTATCATTAAGTTTTAATTATTTGTGTAATTATTTGTATAATTATGTTTTAATTAACTTAAAAAATCCAAAAACAATTTCAAAAATTACAAAAAAATTAGTTTTGTTCTAAAATCAATTAACAAACATTTTGTACATATTCTAAACTTATTTTCTAAGTTTGATCATTTTTTCATCTTTTCTTTATTTTAAAATTAATTAATAATGCATTAATTATATTTAAAATAAATCACAAAAATACAAAAATATGCCTTTTATTTCTTGCAATTTAAAATTCCTAGATAAATGTATAGGATGTCAAATTCATGTAAATAGGCTAGTTTACATTTCCCGCACAATCGATGTAATAGCGTAGATTTACTTTCTGCACTTTACATTTCCGCATTTTAATTTCCAGCACCCATATAAACTGCGTGTATGTCAAAGATAAAACTGAACCGTCAGATCACTAACTTCAAAGATAAATACCTGAATTCAATCACAATCACATTTGCACCTCCTAGGGTAACCCCTTTTCACTCTTTTCAAAATCAAAGTTACATTTCTACTGTTTCGAGTACAAAATCGAACCTTTTGTTTATATCCGACGAATGGATAGATTTTTAAAGGGAACAAGGATAAAGACCTCCTAACTCAGGGTAGACCTCCTAGTTTGCTTGCTCAAAAATCAAAACAAACAAAATTCTCATACACTGTTGTTTTTCAAAACAAATTTTCCAAAAGACAATATTTTGTATACATCCAAACACGGATCATTACAAAATTAACGTTCTTTTCAAAACATCTTTCGAAAGATAAACAAGCATTTGTATATATCCGCACAAGGATCATTACAAATTCTATTTGCAAAGGTATTTCAAAAACACAGGTAAAGCATTCCGAATCAATTGAAAAGTAAAGCAAATGAGCTAAGCAAACTAAAGAGCCCATGGATAACCATGGATACAAAGGGTGCTAACACCTTCCCTTTGTATAACCTACCCCCTTACCCAGAATCTCTCAAAGGTCTTTTTTCTGTTTCTTTTATAAACCTTTCCTTCATTGGATAAAATAAAAGGTCGGTGGCGACTCTGTAAACTTTTTCAAAAAGAGACGCGAAAGCGTCCGATCGACAAAAAAGGAGTCAGTTCACGTATCCCACCCACGGGAGGGGTATGGCCCGAAAGGACGGTCCACAACAGGGTTCACAAAACTTCAGCTTTTCGACTTTGTCTCCACCAAGCAGATTTTGTTTCCCTAATTCGACCAGACCCCTTTCACTGACATGGCCCAATCTCATGTGCCAGATTTCTGTTTTCGACAAAGGTTTCGTGGATGCAACATTTGTCGAACCACTTACAACTTCAGCCTCAAGGGTATACAAGCCTTGTTTCTTCACGCCTCTCAAGACTTCCTTCGAACCCTTCATGACTCTTAGGATACTTTTCTCTCCTTGGAAAACATATCCTTTCTTGTCGAATTCACCAAGAGAAAGCAGATTTCTCCTCAAATCAGGAACATACCTGACTTCAGTCAACAACCTTATTGACTCATCATGGAGCTTGAATCTCACAGATCCAACACCTGCAATCTTGCAAGCCTTGTTGTTTCCCAACAATACTGATCCACCATCTTGATCACATAATTCCTCGAACAAGTCTTTGTTTGGAGTCATGTGCCAAGTGCAACCTGAATCCATAATCCACTCCTTCTTAGAGTCACTGCTTGAAACCACAAGAACATCAGATGATTCGAAATCATCTTGAACAATGGCAGCGTTGCCATTATCCTTACCTCCATGATATTTCAGGCGTTCAGGGCACGCCTTTCTTGTGTGACCCTCCTTCTTACAATGGTAGCATCGAATGCCAGATGCTTCGCCACTGTAAGACTTCGACTGACTTTTGCCTTTCTTCTTGTCGAACTTATCATCCTTTCGTAAGAGTTTTCCTTTAACGGCCGAACCTTCGCCAACAGTCGAAGGTTTATGCTCCTTTCGTTCATTCAAGTCCTTAGAGTACAAGGCTGATTGAACTTCTTCAAACGTCAGGGACTCCCTTCCATACAAGAGAGTTTCTTTGAAGTGAGCATGTGATCGAGGAAAAGAACACAATAGTAACAGCGCTTGATCTTCATCATCGATCTTCACATCAATATTTTCAAGATCAAGAATCAGCTTGTTGAACATATCCAACTGCTCAGCCAACACTTTGTCTTCAATCATCTTGAATGAATACAAAGCTTGCTTCAGGTAGAGTCGATTTACTAGCGATTTGGTCATATACAAACTTTCAAGTTTCACCCATAACCCTGATGCCGTCGTCTCCTTTGATACCTGCCGGAGAACCTTATCACCAAGGCTAACCAAAATTGCGCTGTGTGCTTTCTCGATCATATTCGTCTTCTCCGCTGCCGTCAATTCTGCATTCATGGCTGCCTCTCCCTTCAACGCTTCCAAACAACCCTGCTGAACCAGTAGGGCTTTCATCTTCAAGCGCCACAGACCGAAATCATTCACTCCGGTGAACTTTTCAATCTCATACTTTGTTGAAGGCATCTTCTCCACGCTCACCGCACCAATTTGTTGTGAAAACGATACCAATAACAAAGTATAATAGGGAATTAGAGAGGATAAGACACAATAATTGGTTATAACTGCTATTCTTTCACTTTCTCTTAAAACAAGATTACAAGTTTACAAGAATAACAAATAACCTCTCTCACCCTAAATTAGGATTTGCAGCTTAGCAATGATGAGAGACTAGTATGCTATTTATAATAAAACCTAACATACTAACTAATGGGCTTTTTCAGCAAGGCCCATTACACAAGCCAACTTAATAAACAAGCTAACTTAACAAATTAGGGTTTAAACACTAAAACCTAATTTAACATGCTAACAACCCTAGCATCTTCGACATCTGCATGCTAGACCCATCTTCGACTACAGCATGCACACTTCGACACCAGCATGTGAACAATCCTTCGACTTCATGCTTAACTCTGTCGAACTGTCGAACCAAGAAGCTACCCTTCGACAATACTAGAGTTCGATCCAATATCTCACAGATCAACTGCTTTTGGTGTTAAGAAACCAAAAATATCAAAGACAAATAGTATGAAGGTATGTTGATTTTCGGAACATGCTTTTTCATGTTTGAGCACTTTACTTGTAGCTACTTTGAGAGTTGTTTGTCTCACAGTAAAACTACGAGTAGAAAAAATCCAGTTAAGTCCACATAAGCATGTTTCCCTCCTACCCATCTGTAAACCAGAACATCTACTGGCCTAAGTATCGATCTCTCTTTATGTGGGTCAGTCAAGAAATCAATAGGCGTCTCTTTCTCCGCAGATACTTCGGTCCACCGAAATATATCAAACAGAACATTCTTAACAAAATCATGTTAGTATTTAAAACCTGAGAACTCCTTACAATAAATCATGTGTCCTTCAAATATATTCAAACACGCCTTACGACAAACAAGACAGAACCTCATCAATAAAAATTAAAGATATCATAAAATAGTATCTTAATATATATATAATATGGTACTCTGAATTATGTTAGTCTAATTTTAATTAAAATAACAAAGAAAAAGTCCTGAGAATACACGACTTGCCATCATCTAATTTTTTTTCTGTAACCTAGTAACTTTATTAAAAATAATGAACTAGTTAATTATTTTACTACATATAGAATCTCCGGCAACCAAGTAATAATCGAAAAAAGTGAAAGAATAAATATGACTTAAATGTAAAGACAATCTTTATCATATGATTATATTTGATCCTATATCACTAATTTATTGGACACTTGGAATATTAATATTCACAAATGTGAGGCGTGCAAGAAGAATTTTCACATGGAAAAAGTAACAAAACGTACACTTTAGTAGTCAATAGAAGCTTCTTGCTAATCATGTCACCAAATTAGGGTTAGACAAAATATAAACTTTATTGCTAGTCATATAGTATGAATTTGGGTGAGATGGATATAAACATCAAATTAATTGAATTTAGGGATAAATAACCTTCACCCCCTGCCATATGGGCGAGTTTTGAGTTTGCCCCCTATTAAATTTTTTTGTTAGATTCCCCCCTTATAAAACACAGATTCCATTTCTGGAACCCCCTATCCCTTGTTTGGCTGACATGCTGTGGGGAATCTGGTGACATGGCGTGGGGAATTTGGTGACGGGGCGTCCATGTGGCGTTTGGGAAAATTAGAAAATACAGATTTCTAAAAATTGGGCAAGCTGGGTTTCGAACCCACAACCCCCAATATTAAATAACAACAGCTAACCACTAGACCAGTTTATCAATTATGTACATTTGTTAAATTGAAAGATATATATTATATATTAAGTATTATATTAAGATATACTAGTATATTATTTATTACCATTTTATATATATTAACATTATATATATATATATAGCATTATATATATTAACGTTTTGTTTTATTAACATTATATATATATATATATATATATATATATATATATATATATATATATAGCATTAACGTTTTGTATTATATTAAGATATATCAGTATTTTTTTTTTAAAATTGTTTTTTTATTTTATATAGCATTAACGTTTTTTTTTATAAAGTTTTTTTTTAGACTCATTATTTTTATGTAACGTTTTTTTTATATTGCATTTTTTGATTTATAAAAAATGTTTGTTACTTTATAAAAAAATGTTTGTTAGTTTATAAAAAATATTAGTTTATAAATAAAATGTTAATTAGTTTAAAATTATAAAATATAATTTATTAAAACGCTAATACAATATATATATATATATGTTGCATTTTTTAAAATTATCATTTTTATAAACTGTATTAATTAATTATTTTTTATAAAATTTAATTTTTATATATTTATATATTTTTTATAAATTTTTTTGTTTTGTTTTATATGTTGACGTTTTTTGTTTCATATATATATATATAGTCAATTTTTTAACGTTAATATATTTATTTTAAAAAAACATATAGTTTAACGTAAAATAAATTATCATAACTATATGTTTTATAACGTTAAAAAATATATTTTATATGTTTTATAACTATAAACGTTAATATATAATAAATAAGTAAAGGAGTACACTTAAAACAACTAAAATGTATTGGTGTAGTGGTTTGGTATTTGCTGGGTTTACTAAGGGTCTTGGGTTCAATCCCCATTGAGACCATTTTTTAGAATTAATATTCTATAAAGAAATCCATAGAAATCTCGCCAAACAAACACAGCCAGCCAAACGCGAGATTTCCAGCCAAACAAGAGATTTTTCATGCCCAGTCAGCCGCCTAGTCAGCCAAACAAGGGATAGGGGGTTCCAGATATGGAATCTGTGTTTTATAAGGGGGGAATCTAACAAAAAAATTTAATAGGGGGCAAACTCAAAACTCGCCCATATGGCAGGGGGTGAAGATTATTTATCCCTTGAATTTATATTATGATTAATTTCTATGTAAATGTACCAAGAATATTGATGGACAGTGACATGATTGTGGGGGAAGGGGCCTACATAGTTGTTTCTTGGTTAGTGATTTGATATTCATTTTATGCCAAATTTCAAAGTTCAATGTTTCATGAACATGTTGTATGGTCCCACTTGTCTCGTCTATATTCAACATCTAGTGCTCATAATAGAGGCAACAGTGTGCTTTGCTGAAGAATGAAATCAGCTAGAATATTGCTACTGTTTCTTTGTCAAATTGATATGAACCTTTGATTCTAGGTGTATACATTTGAATGGGAGATTCGAGAGACAGATCAATCTTCAAAGTATTTTTAAAAAAAAAAATCATAATTAATACGTAGTTAGTTGCAACTGCATTAGCTATAATTTTCAATCAAATAATAAAATAGAGAGGATATATTAGAAGGGATATGAAAAATAGTCAGCTCTTGATTAAGATGAAACTTTGTAAATATGTAATGAATCATACTTGATTCAACACCACACTTATATATCACAAACCGTTGTAATTGTCGTTGATGTGAAGCACGAATGATCATTGGATGATGAACTAATGACACAAAGTGAAAGGAGGTGTGCTTCTTGTGCAATGATGCATGTGGCAGGCAGGGCCGGCTCTAGGGGTAGGCTAGGGTTTCACATTTTTATTTTATATTTATTATTTTCTCCGTTACATTTAGAAAAAAAATTATCTCAAAATACTTATCAATTTAGATTATCAATGCAATTTTATCAATTGTACCCTCTAATAAATATTCTTATTTTATTGTTTTCTCACATAACATTAATGCTAATTTAAATACACTAATAATTAATCAGGATAATTTATAATTTAGTAAAATCACTATTCACTCTCTTTTATTTATTACTGTTTTTTAATCTGTGTGAAATGTTCAATTGCGATAAATAATATAGGACAGAGGGAGTATGATATAAGTTAATTGATTTTTTTTTTTTAAAACTTTTAGATAATGTTATATACATTTAAATAATAACATATTTAGAATGTATAATAATACAAATTATTTATAATGTTTATTGTTTTATTTGTTAAGTTAAAATCCAAATAAAATTTTGAGTTCTTTAATATAATAGGAGACTTAATATGTAAATTTTTTTTTAATAATGAGAAGAGTGTTTAGACGAGTTAATTTTATTATCAATTAAAATAAAATATTAAATAAAATTGATTCTAATAATTTAATAGTTTTACATCCGAAAACATCTAAAATATTTTAATTTTAGAAAAATGTTTTTATTATATTTAAAATGTTTAATTTTAAATTTTTCCTCAAGCCTCGAGATGTGTTGGGCCGGCCCTGGTGGCAGGTCCACCTATGTGGGAGTGTGTTGAACATTTAAAAGGATGAGCATTGGTTGGTCTTGTGGACCGTGGGTAATGCCTTGAGCTATTGTAACCCAAGTTCTCGCTATTAGCTATGAATCGGGGATTGTTGACATCAAATCATATGAGTCTGAAATAGAAGTTGGAGCAGTGGTGATCCCATCTATTGAGTGGAGTCTCCTTGCTAAATGAGAGCAATTATCACGGAGAACATGAACATTAAATGCGTGCAAAATTGACGAAATGCTTTCTTACGGTTATGATTTCCAAGTGTCCCACACACACAGGGAGGAAGGTGACATAACTAGGCACACTCAAGTATTGTTACTCTTTCGAGATTTGATCCGGGCCATTGGATGTCCTCTTTGAACTTTCAATGAATCGTGGTCCTTGACTCTAGTTGTTACTTTGCATATAAATCATAAATTCTATCTCATTCATACTTTTCACATTCTTCTTTGCTCAAAGCTCTTATTCAGAAAAGTTTTCTCCTTGTTTCGTCTTTGTTGGCAGAGGCTTCCGAATTCAAACTGCTTGTTCGATTAATTTCTCATTCCCTTGATTTCTTTAGTCAAACTGCTTTAAACTTAAGGTATTCCATTTTCCTCCCTTTTTATTTTTGTTATTTTTTCTAATTTTGAATATGGAGAACCCAAGAAACTCATTTATAGGAATCTCTCTTTTAGAACTTAATGATGTAGCTTACACCATTGAAAGATAGATGATCGGCCTTATTCCTAGTCAATGATTGAGAGTTTTATTCCACCTCTATTAACTTGAACCAGGTCGGGGCAAGATTTAGTTAGGGAGACGTCAACCTAGTTAATCACACTATCTTCGAGAATTCCATGGATGACCCTAAATTGTAAGCATTTTCCAGGTGTCTATAGCGTAATTTCAAACGTCCATTTAGTGTTGAGGACGCAACATGGTGGTCGGAGGAATATGCTAGATGCAAGACTCACAATATTCATTTTTTTGTCTTTGAACAATGATGTGAAAATGAGGAAAACTGCTGTCTGAACTCCCTGCTAATGTCGAAGATTATCTTTTGGTGGATAGTTAAATCTTCAGATGTTGATCTTTCTATTGCACTAAGGGAAGGTTCTAATTGTCATGTTGAGATGTGTGGTTGTCCTCCTACTATTAGGCAAGTATCATCAGAGAAGACAATAGAATTAGTAAGTATTATGGGTTATGTGGTATCTCTATGAATGATTGTTTGTTCTCCCAGATTCGGGTCATATTACTCTTCAACGAATTTGTGTTTGACCACTTAGGGGGTTATTCATCTCAACCACATTATTCTAGATTGGGGTACGTGAAAATTTTCAATATGGGTGTGATTATAAGAAGAGTCGACCTACATCGGTATCGTTTTTTCAAATACTTTTGGGGTCCTTGACCATGGTGGCCTAGTATTAGCCTGCTATAAAGACTTTCATGGCCAGAGTCTCTCCTTCAATTAATTGTACGAGTATATCCTTGTGGACTTCACCTAGGGTGTATGTTTCTTCTTCATGCTCTAAGAATTTAAGGAGGGGCGAAATAACCTCACTTGTATAGTTTTTCTTGCTTTATTGACACACACAACATTTGATAACTACTCTGTGTAATTTAGTTCTGAGATGAAGTTTGCTTGAATGAGACCATTCACTATACTCTTGTTGACCTAATTATTCATCTAGTTATTGATGGCATTTTATATAGGAAATGCATATTTTATAAAGATTGATATTTATTTGATGGCATTTCATGTTGGGGTCAATAGCCAACATATCCTTAAGGGAGCATGTGAACATGTCTACTTTGGCCTTGAGGCACTTGACGAGTTCCTTTTTCATAAACTTAATCTCGATATCTTTCATAATACTTTATCTTATATTTTTTCTAGGTCCTCCTCTACCTCTAGTTGTTTAAATGTTCTCCATCTGATCTACTCAGTTTACAACAAAACCTACATAACTTATCTCTACATTCCAAAACCACCTAAGCCTATTTTCCACCATATTTTTTACTATAGGTGCTACCCCAACTTTTTTTCTAATATTTTCATTTTTAATATGATCTCTTATAGCATTGCCACACATCCAATGCAACATCCTCATCTTTACTACATTTACTTTATTCACATGTTAATTCTTATTTGTCTAACATTCTATCTTGTACAACACAACATGTTTAACCGTTGTTAGATTAAATTTTCCATTCAACTTGAATAGTACTTTTGTGTCACATAAAACCCACGAGAACCTCCTCCATTTCAACCACCTCCAACTTGAATTCAATGGCTCACACACACTCATATTTCTCCCTCATTTTTGTATTACGGACCAAATATATTTAAACCGTGTGACTTGTGGGATGAGATGGTCTCCAATTTTTATCTCTAGGTTAGAAATACTTTTTCTTTTGTTGAACTTACATTCCATATACCCATTCTTACTTTTGATTAGTGAAAGCCATGTTATAAGACTCCTCTTCAAGTCTCCAATCTCTCATTCAAATCCTCCTTCGAGTCTCTAAGTAATACTATATTATCTGTAAAATGCATACATCTTGGAGCTAGTTATTGGATGTGTTTCATTAGTTTATCCAAAATTGAAGTAAAAAGGTACGAGATTAAGGTTGAACCTTGGTGCAATTCTTTTGTAATAGGAAAACCATTCGTCTCTCTATCATGTGTCATCACATTAGTCAATACCCCTTCATACTTACCTTGAATACCTCAAAATTAGGTAATCCTAGCCCCTTTCTTCTCTAGTGATTTCCACAAAATTTCTCTAGCAACTCTATCATATGCCTTCTCCAAGTCAATGAAAATTAAGTGCAAGTATTTTTGTCCGTCCGATATTGCTCAATCACACATCACATCAGATAGACCGCTTCCATGGTTGAACTCCCGGACATGAAACCAAACTGATTCTCAATAACTTGAGTCTCTTTTATAGTCTCATTTTAGTCACTCTTTCTCATAAATTCATAGTATGACTCATAAGTTTAATCTGCGTATAATTTGTACAGTTTTGTACATCCCCATTATTCTTATAGATTGGAACTAAAGTGTTTCTTCTTCATTCATCCGACATTTGTTTTGAACTTATAATTTTATTGAAGAGTTTGATGAGCCACTCAATGCCTATATCTCCAAGAATTTTTCATACTTTAATAGGTGTGTTGTCTTGAACAACCGCATTATTGTTACTCATCCTTTATAACTCTTCTTTTATTTCTTGTTTTTGATTCCGACAATAATAATTATAGTTTCGCTTTTCTTCTCTAATGTCAAATATGTTAGTTTTTGGTGACATAGAATATCATTCACTAAATAAATTTTAGAAATAAGTTATCCACCTATCTTTTATATCCTTTTTTGAAGCAAGACTTTTGTTTCTTTATCTTTTAACACACTTCATGTGATTCAAATCTCTTGTCTTTCTTTATCTTACCTTAGCAAACCTATATATAGATTTTGCCTCCTTGATTTCTAAAGATTGGTATAAACTGTCAAAATATTGGGTTCTTGCTTCACCCACCGTCTTCTTGGTATCTTTTTTAAACTTTCTTATACTATTATCAATTTTTGACATTTTTACATCTAGACCATTCCTTAAAACATTCATTTTTTTCTCTAACTTTACTCTACATTTTCATTCCACCACCACTATTCTTTACCCCTAGGTCAAAAACCTCTTGATTCTTCCAAAGTCTCTTTATCTACTTTTATAATCTCTTGGATCATCTTGTTCCACATATCATATATACTTCCTTGAGGTTGTTCGAACTTTACCTCCAAAATCTTGTGTTGGAAACTCCTTTATTTTTCACCCTTCAAGTGCAACCACTTGATTTGTGGATCTCCCATGTAATTTCTTCTCTTCGCTTTCCTTTTGACTATTACATCTATAACCAAAACTCTATGTTGGACAATCAAACACTCTTCTGGTATAATTTTACAGTCCAAGCAAATCTTCATATCTGACTTTCTAATAATAAAGAAATATATCTTAGAACATGTCACCCCTCTCTTTTATATAAGAGGCTCGTATATTTTCTGAAAACATATATTAGCTATAATAAGGTCATAAGCCAGCAAAACCTCCATGATGGATTTACCTCCCCGAGACCATACCTCTCATGCATGCCCTCAAAATCCCTCGCTACGCTCCCTACATGTCCATTTAGATCACCTCCTAGAAAAATATTATCTTTTCTTGAAGTATATTCTAAAATAACCATTCTAAATCCTCCCAAAATTTTACTTTAAGGTGTTCATTAACCCAACCCGAGGCGTGTAACCACTAATAACATTAAAGGTGTCTTGTTCCACTATAAATTTTAGTTGTGATTTGATCTCCTACTTTTTTCACATCCATAATATCTTTCTTCCACTCCTTATTCCACAATGTGACAAAACCTTAAGAGTGATTGTTTCAAGACTTAAAATTGTATTTTTTGGAATTATATTTGCAAGACTTTTATTCTGGAAATATTATTCCAAGTTATGTGTTTGATAAAAAATTAAATTCCTAAAAATAATTATAAAATTTGTTTAATTTAAAACTATAAAAATAATAAAAATAATAGTAAATGTTAATGGTAGTAGAAAGTTATAATTGATTAAATTTATTTCTATAGAAATATTATATTCTCATCATTTAAGTTTTAGAATTAAAAAAATCATGTGTAAATGAGATTATTTAAAATTATTTTATAAAATTTAAATGAAACATAAAATATTACATTCCCTAACCATATTTTTAAGAATTTTTTTTTTAACTTTGAAACAAATACACTCTAAAAAAAAATTGATTTATGTGAATTGAGCCAATCTACTTAGTCATGGGCAAGCAATGCAATTTTTAAATTAATTTTTCCAATCTAAACTTGATGTATGTGAATGTGCTAGCTATGATAATGTGTTTAATTAATTTTGAATTCTTCTTGAATATGATAAATATTAGTATGATATTGTGTTGGCTATGTGCTACTAAATTTGCGAGTCTAATTATTATTAAAATTTGTTAGAATACTTTTCTAAAGTGATTGAGTGTGATTTGATATATATTTCTATATCCTTAATTTTGTTGGTATGGATACAATTTAAATTAAGTGTTTAATTGTGGATGTACCACCTGGATGAAATTTATGATAATTGATTTGGAGTCTAAGATTTTATTAGTTCTAAAGAAAACGATGGATAAACATCATTTTCTCACAAGTCACAAGGTTAACCAATTTCATAAGAATGACGTTGTATGAATTTGCGACACTTTTGCATGCTGATGTTGTAAAAGAAAATAATTTTTTATTTCTGTCTTATATAATTGAAAGTTACTATTAAAGAGAGATAGTACTAAAATAAAGAATGATAAAGTAGACACATTTTTTTGAATTTTTTTCATAATTACAAAAAATTTCAATTTAATTGCCACATGTTTCCCTACAATATATCAAAATACCTAAATTTCAAATAATTTTTTTTTTCTCGTAGAAGAGGCACTAAAGCCGTCTCAAATTTTTGGAGGTTCTATGTAGGTTAACAATAGTTACATATTGTAAAATAAATAGAGACTCTATTTAATTAAAATTTAATCTAACAAATAATTTAAGAGGACCTAGTTACCTATAGTTTAACCTTGAAAAATTTGAAGTCTTGTACGGTAGCCCATCTTGTACGCCCTCAAAGATGGCCCTGTGAAGCACTATACACACACCGACACATGCTCTAAATATTCAACTCATGTGTTACACAACGGCGCATGCACTACTAGTATCAGTTCTATTGGTGCATATGTTCAAATTCTATATGCATGTGTCAATTGGCCTGACACCAATGTGTATTATTTTTTTAATTTAATGTTTGATTAAATAATAATAAAAAATGGGTAAATAAAAAAATTAAATACTAATATTAATAAATTTAAATACAATTACATGCGAGAAAATTTTGTTCACATATTTTAACAACCCGCTTGATCATAGAGACAACCAGATCCACACTGCGGCATCGCCCTTCACCGTTGAGGCCTCCCACGATTCTCTTGAAGTTTTTGGTGCCTCCTAGGATTCACCTGAGGTGTTTTGTGCGAGGTCCCTTGGATATTAGCATTATCCATGAAAACTAACATCTCTTCTCAACTGTCGTAGTCGAGTTCAGTGTCCATGTCGTCATAGTTTAGTTATGTTGGTTGGGCTACGGACTTACGGGTGGACAGTAGAATTGAGACATTGATTCGTTTTGGAAACAAAGCAATGTTTATTCAAGTCTAGTTTTTTACAACAACCAAGTCAAATATTTTCAACTTAAAGTTCGAGATGATGAAGATGTTGAAAATATGTTTCGTACTCAGGAACATTACGGGTTCAACTATATCGAGTTGTATATTTTACTACAACATCCTCAACAGTCTCAGTTATCTCAGATTGTTGATCAGTCACAAATTTCTGATCAAACTAATGACGAAGATCAAACTGAAGATGAAGAAGAATTTAAGACACAAGTTGATTGTATGGTGAACGATGACTCTATAGACCACGAGCAAGAGCCATTACCTTTTGACCATGTTTATTGTCCGCCTGAGCACATGACAAACTTGAACTTGAATGGAGATGAGTGATCCTCAGATTTTTTTACAACCCATATATGCAGTTGGAGGGAGCGTTAAAAGTGGGAGACATATTTCATTCAAAAGAAGACTGTGTGAGACTTATAAAAAAGTTTCACATGGAAAAATTTGTTGATTATACTGTAGATCGGACTGATGTGACGAGGAACGTCATTTTGTGTCGTAACATGCTCTGCATGTTTCAACTGGCAACATCTTACAGGAAGAGAAGTGTTTCTTAGGATAAAAGTTTATGGATCTACCTCGCACTTGCATTACCACCAATATGATGCAAGGTCATCGTAAACTAAGCTCTCGGATAATATTATAAGAAATCTTGCCTCTTGTTAGCAAGGATCCGTCATTGAAGGTGAGTACAATAATCTTCCATGTCGTTACACGATACAATTATACTCTCTCATACTGGAAGGCATGAATAAAGAGGACTAAGGTTGTTGAATGAGTATACAAGAATTGGGAGGATTCATAGAAAAAACTTCCACAATATTTGATGGCACTTAAGACCTATGCTCCGGAAACTGTTACAATTTTGGAGACACTGCCGACATTCACGCCAGACAAAACTTGTGTTAATGGAAATAGAATATTCATTCGACTCTTATAGGCATATCAACTATGCATCAAGGGTTTTGTGATTTGCAAACCTATTATTCAAATTAATGGAACATGGTTGTATAGAAAATATAAGGGAACGTTACTTATGGAAGTGGAACAAGATGACAATAGTAATATCTTTCCAATTGTCTTTGCTCTGGTTGAAGGTGAGACTGGTTGATGAGAGAATTCTAGCCATTGGTGCAAAATTAGGAGTTGCGGTCGGTGGATTGTGGAAGACGACACAATCGAGGTGAAAAACTGATTGATAAGTCAGGAAGACACCATAACCGGCTATGGAAGTTTCGGTCGATATGTAGGATTTTTTAGCACCACAGAAAACCGATAAGCTAAAAGTATGGTTTTGAAAACCAAAGAGAAAACACTCTCAATTTTTTCTCAACATCAAAAACTATCTTTATTTCATGAGAACAGAATAAAATTTATAGTGTTTTGCTCCAAGTAACTCAATAGACCCTAATAAATTAAAATAACACTTAATAATAAACCACTAAAACTATTTATGAATTATAAGAATTTCTAGAAATCTAAATTAATGTAGTAATGACCTAGGAAATTCAAAAGGCCGAGATAATGGCTAAATTATGAGCCATAACCTATACACCATATAATTCTAATTAAGACTGAGATAGTGCTAGGTAATAAACCAACCACTGGTGGAATCAATCTCCACTTAATTGACTAGTACATTACATCATCCCTTTCCATCCAATTTTAGTGTATTAAATATTCTTAATTTTGTCTTGACTCAAACAGATGAATTGTAGATGATTTTCTTAGCTTTCTGACGCATTAAAGATCATGTTAATCAGACACCTAGAATTTGAGATATGGCCAAAATAATGTAGGTAGACCATTAAATACGAAAATGCTTAGTTATTATAAAATAAAACCATAAATAAAATAAAATATTCATTTTATTTGGAGATTTTTTTGTATGTTTCCTTCCACGTGCTTAGTAAACTTAAGATCTCATCACTAGTCGTGGTTGGAGTTTCTTTCTCAAGAATCTCCAAATACACGATGCTCCACAACCCAACCTCAGTTTGATTTCAAAAAAACATGCATCTATTAAGAGTGCATACAATAACCATGATAACGGTTGGCAAGATACTCCTTCTACGCATGTCTACTGCATTAGACATATTTCACAAAACTTCATACGGGAGATCAAAGACAGAAATCTTCAGAAAAAATTTGTGAACACAGGGTATGCGTTAACTCAACCATTGTTCCAACATACCATGAAGAGATCAAATTGTCAAATGCAGATACATTAAGGTGGATAGATAATATTCCAAGGGAGAAGTGAACCAGGGCATTTGAAAATGGTCAACGATGGGGCCACATGACAAAACATCTTGTGGAATCAATGAACTTTGTCTTCAAAGGCATCAGAAACCTACCCATAACTGCGTTGGTGAGAGGAACTTATTTTAGATTAGGGTCATTATTCGTGACCAGAGGTTCAAAGTGGAGTTCAATGTTACAATTGGGGCAATTGTTTTGTGAAAGTTCTATGAAATTTATTACGAAGGAAAGTGCCAAGGCTAACACGTATGGGGTTACAATCTTTGATTGTCATAGTCACACTTTCAGTTTAGAAGAGACAATGAACCATAATAAGGGGATGCCAAAGGGATACCATCGGGTCGAACTACATTAGGGTTGGTGCAAATGCCAAAATTTTCAAGTCTTCCGGATGCATTCCTCTCATGTCATTACGGCATGTTCATATACTCGCAAAGACCCTTCCAAGCATCTATCTACCGTTTACAAACTCATAAATGTATTCAATGTGTACAACAATAATTCCCGGTGGTAGAAAAGGAGGAATATTGACCTACATATCAAGGGGACATAATTTGGCACAACAAAAATACGCGAAGGAAAAAAAAGGGTCCCCCCAACAACATGCGTATTAGAACTGAGATGGATACGACTAACAAAATGGTTAGATTATGTGGTATATATTGTCAGCCTGGATCCATGCGGAAGCATTGCCATAATCTTGGAACAAGCTCCAGAACATAATTATTGTATTCACCATCGATATGTAATTTTTTATTTGTAACCATGAAATTTAATATTGAATACAACTTTCAGTTACAACAAACTGAAACAAACATACCTAAAATAACAACACAGAGAACAAATAAAAGGACTTAATACTATAACATTTCTAAGAGATTACAACCATAAAAACAATATCATATGATACATACATCATAACACAGACATCACTGCCAATTTTAACTGACTCTCATGCACGACGTGCTTTGTTATTCTCATTCTCAATGTTGAATATTGAAACAAGCCTATCAATTCTTCTAATTTTTCACTGTCTTGAATCTCTCTGTCTAACAAATGGATCAAGCTCCTCTCAAGATGCTCGAAAGTCAGAGTATTCCAAAGCCAGATCTTCATTGGAGGCTTGAGAATCGAATAACAAACATGCACATCTCTTTTAATAATCATGTTAGAAAAATTGAAGAAATTTTTTAAAACGAAATGAGAAGATGTGTGAAAAATGGTGGGAGAATGAAGAACATACTTATAAGAACACCTCTTTGTCCTACAACATAGGCGCCAATAGATCTAGCGCATTGGTGGTGCATGCGCCAATTGGTATGACACTTCAGTATAATTTTTAATTATGCGTCAATTGCTCTGGTGCCTCCTCTTTACTTCTCTTTGCTGTAAATTATTTTGTTTAAAACATTTATACTTTCATATATTTTGGAGAAAGATGGTTATTGTGGTAAAAAAAAATTAAAATATGGTTATTGTGACAAAAATTCACAATTTTTTAGCAGTGCCGCTTAATAAATGTTAGAGTCTAAAATAAACAAAAGTTAAATAATTTTTTTATATATTTTGTTATAAATTATATTTAATTTTATTATAAACTCTATATGTTAAAATATTATTAACAAGATGTTCAATAGTTAGATTTGAACCATAGAATATTTATCTAAAAATAAAACACCTTACAATTACTTCATTAAACCAAAAACGAAACAATAGATCAAAATTTTGCGGAATTTTAATTATGTACAATCGCGGAATAGAGACTTTTATTTGAATTTAAAATTTAAAATTTTCAGGAGTCTATAACCCTAACGTTAACAATGTTTGTGTTGGACAGATCATATTTTTAATCTTTTAAAATTTAAAAGAATTTTATTAAACTATATGTAGATCATGTAAGAATTCATTACGACAAATATAAATTTCAATAAATTAAAGGAATTAAAGATAATATACTAATGGTATAATAGTTTTAGAAAAAAAAAGTATGCACGGGTAGTGTAAAAAAATTTGTTATACCGTCAATCAGTCACAATCATGTATTTTATCAAGTCATAGTGTTAATTTTAAATTATTGAGACAAATGGTAAAATAATATATTCTCATTGAATAACAATGTAAAACTTTTTTACACTGTCAATTGTCAGTGCATCTCCAAACCCATAATTTTACACCATCAGTTAAAAATATTTTATACTCTTATATCTTTTTCTTAATTAAAAATAATATATTACAAAGTATATTTGCGTAGCATAATTTTAAACTAAAATCTAAACCAATTATTAAATAAAGGGTTAATACTACTTTACCCCCCTGCCATATAGGCGAGATTAGGTTTACTCCCTCTAAAAAAAAAACTTATTGGACAAACCTTGCAAAATAAAGATTCCATCAAATTTGACTCTGACCAATTTTTTTGGCCAAGATTCTTAGAATCTTGCCTACATGGCATTTTTGGTAGTGCTGACTGTACAGCACATAAGCAATGTAACACAGTCAGCACTGCCACGTCGAATTTAATTTTTTTTTTTAAAAAAATTTTTATTGATTTTTTTTAATTTTTTTTTATTATTATTTTTTAAATTTTTTTTAATTTTTTTCCAATTTTTAAAATTTAATATTTTTTTCCAATTTTTTTTAATTATTATTTAAAATTTATTTTTATTATATATAAATTCGCAGGTATTGTCAAATCCGTAGGTAAATCCGCAGGTATTGTCAAATTCGCAGGTAAATCCGCATGTAATTTTAAAGGTAAATTCGTAGGTAATTTTAAATTCGTAGGTAAATCCGCAAGTAAATCCGTATGTAAATCTGCAGGTATTGTCAAATCCGTAGGTAAATCCGCAAGTATTTTTAAATCCGTAGGTAAATCCGCAGGTATTGTCAAATTTGTAGGTAAATCCGCAGGTAAATTCGCAGGTAAATCCGCAGGTATTGTCAAATTTGCAGGTATTTTTAAAGGTAAATCCCCAGGTATTGTCAAATTTGTAGGTAAATCCGCAGGTATTGTCAAATCCGTAGGTGAATCCGCAGGTATTTTTAAATCCGTAGGTAAATTCGCGGGTATTGTCAAATTCGTATGTAAATCCGCAGGTACTGTCAAATATTTTTTAAAAAAAAATTTTAAAAAATCAACAAAAAAATATTAAATTTGTTTTAAAAAAAATAATTAAAAAAATTAAAAAAAATCAACAAAAAAAAATTAAAAAAATCAATAAAAAATTAAAAAAAAAAATAAAAAAAATTTTAAATTCCACTTGGCAGTGCTGTCTGTGCCACATTGCTTATGTGTTATACAGTCAGCACTACCAAAAATGCCATGTAGGCAAGATTCTAAGAATCTTGGTCAAAAAAATTGATCAGGATCAAATTTGATGGAATCTTTATTATGCAAGGTTTGTCCAATAAATTTTTTTTTAGAGGGGGGTAAACCGAATCTCGCCTATATGGCAGGGGGTAAAGTAGTATTAACCCTTAAATAAATTACAACAATATTTATTGTGAGATATTGGATCGAACTCTAGTATGATCGAATGGTAGCTTCTTGGTTCGACATCATTAAGCTTGAAGTCGGAGGTTGTTCACATGCTGGTGTCGAAGATGCTAGGGTTGTTAGCATATTAAATTAGGTTTTAGTGTTTAAACCCTAATATGTTAAGTTAGCTTGTGTAATGAGCCTTGTGGAAAAAGCCTATTAGTTAGTATGTTATGTTTTATTATAAATAGCATACTAGTCTCTCATTATTGCACGCTGCAAATTCTAATTTAGGGTGAGAGAAGTTATTTATTATTCTTGTAAATTTATAATCTTGTTTTCTAAGAGAAAGTAAAAGAATAGCAGTTATAACCAATTCTTGTGTTCTTCTTCTTCCTTGTTCTTTATTCTTTCCATGTTTTATACTTTGTTCTTGACATTGAATTCATAACATTTCTTAAATAAAACAGAGTGAGATGGAGCGGAACGGAATAAAAATATCATTCCATTGTTTGAAAATTTTATAACAGAATAAAATAAGTTATTCATTCCGTTCAAGTAGGAGGAGAAGAAATATAATAATAAGAGATGAGATGAAATAGAATATATATCATTAATTCTGTTCTGCTTCTTCCGGTTTTAAATTATCCAAATAATATAATGTTATTTTATTTTATTTCAATCTCGTCTGTTCTATAATCTAAACAAAGTGTTAGCTTGGTTGATTTAATTTTTCTCAATCGACGAAGATGCTTTTAAATTTTTGATTTTGTTTTGAAAAGCCTAGATGAGATAGCCGTAAATGATAATATTTTATTCCTCATTAGGGGCCTCCTTTCTAATTAACTAGAATTTTTGTAGAGAACTTTAGCTTAGTTAGCACGTTACCCATTTTTTCAAGCATGATATAGCCAGAAAACAATAACGTACTTGAGTGGCCAACTATGAATTCTCAAGATTATTTTTCTATGTTCTTTTTGGTAAATTAAGTTTTGAATTTGTCTATAATGCATAATTTATTATCAAAATTTTATATTACATTTAACTACACTAATTCATATAAAGTTGGTTTATTGATCCGTACAAGAACAATAAATTTTATATATGGGGCAGGTAGAACTTTCTCGTGTTCCACAACGTGAGATGCGTGAGACTGTTTGATTAAATATCATGGTGAACGTTCATCAGATGATAAAGATTGAATGTCTGTTTTTTAATCAAGAGTGCACCTAATCTTTAGCAACCTAGTGAATGTGTCTTGGATTGCATTTTTTTATGACTAGCGAGCCTCTTCGTCTTTTGGCCAATGGCTGGCCCAGAATAATTGTCCCCAAGGTTTTTCCATTACGAAGCAATGCAAAGACTTGAGTTTACCCGACCGTCATCTATCATGGTCTTCTCGAAGGGCTCTTAGTATACATAAGTGGAAAGGACTCGTGAGTTGGAGCAGATGACCTTGGGAGCATGCACAATAAATGTTGGTCTTGTGACTTAAACATTTCGCAATACTACATTTACACGTAGTCCTAGGTATCTAAGGTAGAGCTGTGAATTTCCATTTCGGGTGCTCAAGTGTCGTTATAATTTTGAGGCAAATACATATGTTGGTTTCGTCTGCCTACCTTCCTTTTGTCCTGAGGTTGTAGATTTGATCACCTTATCCCGTTATATTAATCTTGTTTCTCCTTTAGGTTATGTTTCTGCTTCTTCGTCCAAACGATTTTTTTGCTAGTTTCAAATCTCCTTCCTTGAGTTCCGGAAACACCTTGTCTTGCCCATTTTTCTTTCCTTCTTGATTTCCTAACCCACTTTGGTTTCTCTCATTTCTGGATGGTTTCTTCATCATTGCATTAACTCTCATTTCGCTAAATTTTCAAGGTACCACTTTAACTATGTTTACTGTTGTTGCTTATGCTATTCCCCTCTTAGAAAGATCCAATTTAAGAGATTATTTGCAAATTTCATAGACATACCTAGTGATTATGAGATAAGCGATGCCTCGTATCATACGGGGGTAGTTCACACATTCATCATCTTCTGATAGCTCTTATAATCCTCATTATTTGGAAAACACGGATCTTAGAAACAACATAAGATTCAACGAAGGTAAAGCTGTGATTGATAGAGAAATTAATCATATCAAGCACTTACATTTATAATCGACATCATGTAAATGTCATATGTATTCCTGAATAGTGGAGTTTATAATTCTCAGGATTTAAAAAAAAAATGTTAGCATTCTCTTGCTCCAAAAATCCTACAAATTATTTTGATTAGTCCTGGACAATGTTAGGTTAAATGAAACATAAATGGATCATCAAGCGGTAATTTGGGTGCCTCAACTTGTAATGGAATATCAAGAGATGATTTGGGCACCTCTCTCGAAACTTTTTAAGATAAACTTGGAATTTCTGCTTCTTTATAAATGGAACTACATGATGTCATTTTGACCATTCATTTAAAAATTCAAGGGGTTGGAAAAAACTTTGGCTAGGGAGTGATTCCACCCTTGCCATACAAGACTTTTATAATGTAAAAATTGTCCCTTGAAAACTATTAATTAAATGGAGAAATAGTTTGTATGTTCCTTTATTAGGTTCAAAATCAACTCAGATTTTCATGGGGAGAATATTCATCCAAAAAATTTGGCTTATACAAAATATTTTGTGAACCGGGACACGTGATAGACTACTCTACCTCAATGTGCATATGAGAATATTTTTAGAGATCATTTTGGATTAAGTAATTATCGATTTTACTAACATGGATGGGTTAGATCTATTCGTGATTTTTTGTTTCCTTTTATTTTATTTATTTTTTACTATGGGGTATAGGTGCAAATTATGAGAGTATGGGTGAATTTCCCAAAAATATAAAATCAAAAAAATTGTTATAACATTCTCTTTTGCACTATGACATTCTCTCTTGTAAATAGCACTACAATAGTGGCTCCATGTCAAATTTTGTTATTTTCTAATTGAAATAATTCTATTTTTAATTACAAACTTAATAAGAATATTACAAATCAATTTTTAATGAGATTTGAAATAAAAAATATCAAAAGTCATCACAAAAATGAAATTAGAAATGAAGAGTCATCTTAATCAACTCAGTTTCTCAACTTGAACCCTAATCCCTTTTTCTCTCTTCTCCTTCAATTAAACCAATCCTACAAGCGAGAACCAAATTTCAATCGTAGCTAAATCGAAACCAATCACAATCAACCTAGTAGATCAACCAAGCATAGGTCTTTCAAATTGCAACAATTTTTTTTTTGGGATTCAACGTTTGTTATTGTGAAGATGACTAAGGGAAGTTCTCATTGGGATAGCAATGAAGAATTCAAGTACTGTGTAAAGTATGTTTTTGTCCCCTTTGAAAAGTCATCATGGTTCCACTTGTTTTCTTATTTATTTAATTTGTTGTGGTCCATCATGGTTTTTTAATGTTAACATGTGGTCTCAAATGTTTTGTTGTCTATTTTTTATGTTGTGGTCCCATTGCATGATAACTTATTTAAGTTATTTTTCAATTAGTTCTCATGCTAACTTAGAGTCATAAGATTAGGTTAAGGATACACCATAGGGGGATTAGTTGAGGAACTTGTAAAATGGTATGTTGAAAGGGAGGTATATGAGATGAACTGGAGTTGTGATGTGGATTACTTGTCATACATTGATTTTGAATGTTTAATTAAAAATGAGGGTTGTAAAGGACATAAGTTTTGTGTGGTATTGAAACCTTAAGTATATTTTTCTTTTGGTCTTAGACCCTTAAATAATGATAATGATGTTCTGCAATTTGGCAAGGATGTCATAGGGTTTGAGGTAATAGATGTATATGTTGAGCACAATGTAGACAATCCTATTATTATGGATCTAAGTGAGCTAGGTACTAACTTTGATGATGATGATGATGGTGATGGTGATGGTGATGGTGATGGTTATGGTGATGTACAAATGCATGTCTTAGAAATGCAAATATTGTTGCTGATGAAGAATTGAGTATTCATAATGTTGATGTCAAAAGTTAATAGGTTGATGAATATCTTATTCTTAATGTTGGTGTCAATAATGAACATGTTGAAGAACATAAAAGTCCTATTGTTGGTGGCAATATTGAACATGTTGAAGAACATCAAAGTCCTAGTGTTGGTGGCAGTAGTGAACATGTTGAAGAACATAAAAGTACCATTGTTGGAATTAATGAGGATTATGTTACGAATGATGATAATTTTGAGTTTAATGAGTTTCAATTTACTAAAGATTCGGAGGAGATGGAATGGACAAAAGCACTAACCCTTGAGACCTTAGGTGAGGTTTGTAGTGGCAACAAAGACAAAAACCAACTAAGATGGATCAAGAAAATGTGAAGATTCTGACCATTTGTAGGTATATGTCCTAGAATCCAACTAGTCATTAATAATAATAAACACTACTAAAAGCTTCGCATTTAGTGACCGAAAAAGCTTAAAAATCGATGACTATAACATTTAACGACCAATAAAGAGACTGAATTTGTAACCGATTTTAGTTTGCTTATAAAATGTAAAATAAAAAAAGATTTTCAACCAGGAGAGGATTGAACTTGGGTCTGAAGGATAGAAAAACACTTAGAAAGGGAGGGTTTGAATAAGTGTGACTTTAATAACTCTTAAGATAAAAACAAATAACACAGTTATTTTTATCCTAGTTTGTTGTTAACGAAACTACTCCAGTCCACCCCCTTAGAGTGATTTACCTCAACTGAGGATTTAATCCACTAATCAATCTTGATTACAATGGTTTTCCACTTAGATACCCTCTAAGTCTTCTAGAGTATTCTGATCACACCTTGATCACTCTAGGAAATACAACACTTAGAAACTTCTAAGTCTTCTAGAGTCTACTGATCACAACTTGATCACTCTAGGAACCTTTTACAAATCAATGTAAAATAAAAGTTTACAAGAGTATTCAAATGCTTATTAAAAAGCTATAATCACAACTGTGATATTTTTCTTAAGTTCTAAGCTTAAATCTCACTAAGATATTACAAGTGAAGTGAGGTTGAAGATGAAGTTTGAGAGCTTCTGAATTTGACAGCGTTTCTGTATTTTGCGCAAGAGTTGTGTATTCATCTTCTCAGCAGAACTTATATTTATAGGTGTTTGGGAAGATGACCTTTGGGAGCATTTAATGCGTTGCGTGTTCCGTACAGCTTTGCATTTAATGTTTCACTCTTTTGTCAACTGCCTCGAGCCTTGCTTTTACTGCTTCTACGGACTTTGCCCTTTGTAGCTTATAACGTTCCTTTTGTCAGTCAGAGTAGCCTGTCATCTTGTACTTGCTTCTGATCTGATCTTTGTAGATGCAACGTTTGAATAATCAGAGTCAAACAGCTTGGTGCAGAGCATCTTCTTGTCTTCTGACTTTGAAGAGCTTTAGCGTGATACCATAAGAACTTCAGTGCTTCTGCTTCTGATCTCATGTTCTTCTGATGCTTCATAGACCATGTTCTGATTCTGCTAGACCATCTTCTGATGTCTTGCGAGAGCATGTTCTGATGTTGCATACTTGAACCTTTTAAGTTAGTGCTTCTAGCGCTGATTTGTGCGTACTCCTTATATAATTCCTGAAATGGAAAATGTAAAGGATTAGAGTACCACATTGTCTTATACAAAATTCATATACATTGTTATCATCAAAACTAAGAATATTGATCAGAACAAATCTTGTTCTAACAATCTCCCCCTTTTTGATGATGACAAAAACATATATAATTGATATGAATTTGCAATCAAAATATCAGATGACCAAAGACAATTACACAGTTATAGCATAAGCATATAATCAGAATGTGTGAATATGTCTCCCCCTGAGATTAACAATCTCCCCCTGAAATAAATACTAGAAGAATTTATAAATAAAAGACTTCCCTGAGTATTTTCCATTTCGGTAGAGACGTTCACTTTGCCTAGAACTTCAGAACATTCAGAGCTTCTGCTTCTAGCTTCCATAGGACAACTTCAGAGCTTTGAATTTCTTCTTGATTCATAGCATGCTTGATTGTATCAGAACATTCTTGAATGTATCAGAGCATAATCCGAGCATCTTTACATCCTGAAATGTTTCAGAACAAACTAGACAAAACTAATCAGAGCATGAATGATTCAGAAAATTCTTTAAAGAAAGAACATGTATCAGAGCAAACTTTGATATATTCTTAAAAAATATCAGAGCAAACTTTGATAGATTCTTAGAAAGAATAAGTATCAGAGCATATGAGAGAAGAGAATGTATAAAGCATATTCTGCCACGAGAATATCAGAACATTCTTCTTGCTTCTGATCTTGAAGCTTCACGGCACTAAGCTTGCTTCAACTTTCCAAGACATGCTTCTTTATAGAATTGCATTTCCCCATGTATTTGCTTCTTATGTTGAGATTTTTCAGAATATCTTCAATCCTGCAAAAAATCTCAAAGACATAGAACTTGCAAATAATGTTAGGAATGTTGAGACTTAATCCCAGCAACTGATATAATAAACCAAATCAATTATCATGTTTCTCCCCCTTTTTGTCATAACATCAAAAAGCATTTAAAAAGATTCAGATGATAAAACAACATAAAGTGAAGAAGATAATGATTTCATTCATGGAGAATTAATCAGAAGTACAAAGGGATAGAAGGTAGATGCAAGAACCAGATGCAAAAAACAAGAAAACAACTAAGACCAACAGACTACGACTAGCCTAGCTTAGAAACTATCTTGGCTAGAAGGTTGTGAAGCTCAGCAATGCTTTCAGTCTGCGTCTTCATAAATGATCTAAAATCATTTTGAGTATCCTCATGCTTATCCAGACGAGAAGCAAGATCAGCTTGATTCTGTTGAAGAACCTTCATAGTGTTCATCAGAACAGAAGGATCGGAAGAAGAAGCTTCATAGCTATTGTCCAGAAGAGGAGTAGGATTCTCAACAGTAGTATCAACATGAGAACATCATCTTGATTCTCAGCAGAATGAGTCTCAGCAACATGATTCTCAGCATCAGCATAATCAGGAGCGGGAAGTTCAGCTTCTGAAGTCTCAAGAGCCTTAAGAATTTCAGCCAAGTTCCTTGGAGGTGTAGGAGCAAAAGGTTCTGAGGGGTATTCAACTTCTGGATATACCATATCTGGTGCCTTAGCAGAGGGATTCTCCCTTAACTAGTTGAATATTGACTGAAAGTCTCCAGTCAGAACACTATAATGAGGCTTCCACACAACCATAGCAAGGCATGGTTCATCTTCAAGCTCATCAACAAACATCTTTTCCTTGAGAGAAATCCAATTTCTGATGGGATGATAGTACTTACCATCATCTAGATCCAAACAGTAACTAGAAGATTCAGGAACAGCAGCCAAGCATCTCTTCTGGATGTTCAGAATGTCATTCTGAATGTCCTTCTCAAAGATTCTCCACAAAGCTCTAGAAGCAGCATGATCCAAATTGGAGTCATAAGCAGCTTTCAGAGTATCCAATTCGATTCTTACTTTATCCATTAGCATGTAATAGCTAACACCAATCGATGGTTCAGGAGGATTGAAGGTGAAACGGTAGTCAGGGTACAGAAGGCAGTAAGGTTTAGATTCTCTGGATAGTAAAGCAGGGGTGATGGAAGAGGTTAGAGAAGATGAAGATTCTGGTGTGGAGGTGGATGAAAGAAAATTTTCAGAAGGAGTTTGGGGGATAACATTTAGTGGTTGAGGGTTCATAAAAGGTGTAGAAGGGAGTGGTTGATTTCTGTTAAAGGTTATGGAAGAAGATGGAAGGGCAGAAGGAGAAGGCTTTTTCTGAGGTGGAAGGGCAGAAGAATCTGCAAGAAAAGCTTTATGAATGCGTTTTTCAAGGTATTCATCAGATTGTACCTTGAGAAAATTAAAAGGGTTCTTCTGCTTTTTTTGATGGCTTAGCATCAGGTCCTTCTTCTGTGGCCTTTCTCTTCAGTTTCTTTTCTTTCTTCTTCTTTTCTTTCTTTCTTAACTCATCTAGAGATGGAAGAGTTCTTCCTTTAATCTACGCAGGATCAACAGAAGTTTGACCTTTAACGCATGACTTCAGATAGCGTTTGACAGATTTGTCTAGCTTCTCTTTGAACATATGAGAGAAACTCACAACAGGAGTTCTTCTCGTCAGAACATCTGGAAACATTATTGGAAGAGTAGTCACTTCTTCAATCAGCTGCATCCTTTTTAGAGAATGAGCATTAAGAATGACTCCTTGGATAACAATTAAGAATTTAGGTGAGCCAGCTACTCTCAGAGCTTCTATCAATCCACTTTCAATCAAAATATCTGAAATCATCCTCCCAAGAGGGATAATATTCCTTTTGAGGTTTGGATTCTTCTAACGTTCTTCATCTCTTGATTCTTCAATGTTAGTCTTCAGATGTTGAAAAAGAATGTGTGCTAAATTGACTCTTATTCCTTTTTCAATACAGAATATGATGTACTTCTGATCCTGATTGACATAAGTAGCAGCGCTTAATTGCTTCCTATGATAGAGAGATCCCGGAATGATCTCAGCCCATATTCTGTAGGAAGGCTTCAAGACAGTGTTGAATGGAGATGCAATACCAGAAGTAAACAGTTCTTTATCAACTTTAACCCAATCAATTCTTCCAGGAAGAGCACAAGTAATACCATCTATTTCCTCAAGACCATACAACTTCCTTATCAGTTTCTCAGTTATAACCACTTCATGCCCTAGCACGAAAGAGATAATGGCAGTTGGAGTAACTGTAGCATGCGTCCAGAAATTCTTAACCAACAAAGGATAAACTGGTCCAATCAACCTCTCAAAGTAGTTAGACCATTCTTGTATCAACATTGCAGTTTTGGTTTTGAAATCATGTGCCATAAGACTTTCAAAATCCACCATGGTTTCGCAGAGAACCTCCAGTTCATTAACAGGAATCGAACAAGTATTCAAAGGAATGAATGCGGATCTCTTTTGTTGAACTTGTTGTTGCGATGATACCTTGCGTTGAACATTCGAGGATGAAGCCATGGATTCACACTGAGATTCGGTTTTAGAAACTAGGGTTTATGCAGAGACAAGAGAGAGATGAACACAAAATAACAACGAATAAATAGAGAGAATGTAAAGAGATGAAATATTCAAATGCATTTAATGAGAAATAACGTTAGGAGAGATAACATAATATTTGAAATGATTTGCACAGTTACCTAGGGCGGCGTCTCCTCAACTGCACCCGTGCTTGTCCAAATAGAGTGAACACGTGTTCAACTTCTGGAAAAGCTGGTGACAGCTGTTTTGCTTTAAAAGAGATTCTGAATCAACTTAGACATATGAAATGTTAGTAAACAGAATCAGAATATCTAACTGATCACCATCAGAACTTCTTATAATAAAAACAAAGTAGATCATTTCAAATCTAATCCATATATCAGAACTTCTCATCCTTTCATTCTGGGCACAAATCCATATTGATGTTCTTCAGAATGAACTTAAACCTATCTTCAGCAAGGGGTTTTGTAAAGATATCAGCCCATTGATGGTCTGCATCAACAAAGTTTAAAGAAAGAACACCCTTCTGAACATAGTCCCTAATGAAATGATGTTTAATCTCAATATGTTTAGCTTTGGAATGTAAGATTGGATTCTTAGATAAACAGATAGCAGAAGTATTATCATAGAAGATAGGAATGTTACTCTTATATATCTGATAATATTCTAGCTGACTCTTCATCCAGAGCATCTGTGTACTACACCCAGCAGCAGCAACATATTCTGCTTCTGTTGTGGAGAGGGCAATTGTAGCTTGCTTCTTGCTGTACCAGGAGATCAGGTGACTTCCAAGAAATTGACAAATTCCAGAAGTACTTTTCCTTTCAACTCTATCTCCAGCGTAATCAGCATCACAATATCCTACTAAGTTGTATTCTTTAGATCTTCTGTAGACTAAACCAAAATTAGTAGTACCTTTCAGATACCTCAGAATTCTCTTAACAGCTGTTAAGTGAGATTCTCTAGGATCTGATTGGAATCTTGCACATAGACAAACACTGAATAAAATATCAGGTCTAGAAGCAGTAAGATATAGAAGAGATCCAATCATACCTCTGTAGAGCTTCTGATCTACCTTCTTACTTACCTCATCCTTACCTAGGACACACATTGGATGCATAGGAGTTTTTGCTTCTTTGATTTCTGAAAGATTAAACTTCTTCAGAAGTTCTTTCACATACTTGGTTTGATGAACATACGTTCCATCAGAAGTTTGATTGATCTGGATCCCAAGGAAATACTTGAGTTCTCCCATCATGCTCATTTCAAACTCAGCCTGCATAGACTTAGCAAACTCCTTTCCAAGTGTAGTATTAGATGTTCCAAAGATAATGTCATCGACATAAATTTGGCAAATTAAAATATCCTTTTTAAAGGTTTTACAAAAGAGTGTAGTATCCACTTTTCCTCTAGTGAAACCATTATCCAGAAGGAAAGAACTTAATCTTTCATACCAAGCTCTAGGAGCTTGCTTCAGTCCGTATAATGACTTCTTTAGTTTAAAAACATGTTCTGGAGACTTAGAGTCTTCAAAACCAGGAGGTTGGTGGACATAAACTTCCTCATCTATATAACCATTTAAGAAGGCACTCTTAACATCCATCTGATATAGAGTGATGTTATGTTGAGTGGCAAAAGAAATCAATAAGCGAATAGATTCTAACCTGGCCACTTGTGCAAAGGTTTCTGTATAGTCTATGCCTTCTTGCTGACTATAGCCCTGAGCCACCAGTCTGGCTTTGTTTCTTACAACTTCTCCTTTTTAGCTTAGCTTGTTTCTGAAGATCCACTTGGTTCCAATGATGTTGAATCCTTTTGGTCTAGGAACAAGATCCCATACGTCATTCCTTGTGAACTGATTAAGTTCTTCTTAAATGGAAATTATCCAGTCTGCATCCTCCAGAGCTTGATCAACAGAAGTTGGCTCAATAAGAGATACAAGACCAAATTGACATTCTGCATTGTTCTTAAGGAATGATCTGGTTCTGATAGGATCATCCTTCTTTCCAAGAATAACATCTTCTGAGTGAGCAGAGTTGAGTCTGGAAGATCTTCTGATTGTTGGCTCTTCTGAAATTCTGAGATTCTCTAGTGAAGTAGCAACTTGATCTTCTGACACTTTGCTTCTAGGTTCTTCAGCTTCTGAGTTAGAGATTTCAATATCTGCAAAATTCTCAAACTGCTTTGGCTTTTCAAGACCAAGCTTATCATCAAATCTGATATTGATTGATTCTTCAACAATCAATGTTTCAGTATTGTATACTCTGTAGCCTTTTGAGCGTTCAGAATATCCAAAAAGGAAACACTTCTGTGCCTTAGAATCAAACTTACTCAGATGATCTTTAGTGTTCGGAATATAACATACACATCCAAATGGATGAAAATACGAAATGTTGAGCTTTCTGTTCTTCCACAATTCATAAGGAGTCTTATTAAGATTAGGTCAGATAGAGATTCTATTCTGAATATAACATGCAGTATTTATTGCTTCTGCCCAGAAATGCTTAGCCATATTGGTCTCGTTGATCATGGTTCTGGCCATTTCTTGTAGAGTCCTATTCTTTCGCTCTACAACTCCATTTTGCTGTGGAGTTCTATGGCAAGAGAAATCATGGGCAATACCATTTTCTTTGAAATAAATCTCAAAGAATCTGTTCTCAAATTCCCCACCATGATCACTTTTGACCTTTATGATTTTACATTCTTTCTCAGATTGAATCTGAGTGCAAAAGTCAAAGAACACTGTATGAGACTCATCCTTGTATTTCAAGAACTTTACCCATGTCCAACGGCTATAATCATCTACGATGACTAATCCATATTTTTTCCCTCTAACAGATGCTGTTATGATTGGGCCAAACAGATCAATGTGCAGAAGTTCTAGCGGCCTAGAGGAAGAGACAACATTCTTAGATTTGAATGCAGGTTTGGAAAACTTCCCTTTCTGACATGTTTCACAAAGAGCATCTGATTTATATTTCAGACTAGGGAGTCCTCTGACCAGATTTAGTTTGTTAATCTGAGAAATCTTTCTCAAACTAGTATGGCCTAATCATCTGTGCCAGACCCATTGCTCTTCGCTAACAGACATAAGACAAGTTACCTTTGTTGAAAGTATTTGTGGGTAAATATTTTCTGTAATATATCGTATCCACAGGGATTGGTTAATATCACTGCCGTTCTATAGTTGTTTATTTTGAGTTAAGAAATTTGGTTTGGTTTGTTTTATACTAATAATAATATCAAAAGCAAATAATAAAATAAAAGCGAGTAAAGGACTTTGTGTTAACAAATAAAGAAAGATGTTGAGTCTTTAGGGTTCATCAACCTAATCCTATACAATTATTAATTAATTCACAATAGAACAATCCTTTGAATCATTATCTTCACTTATCCTCAAATAAGATTCCATGTCTGCAAATCAAATTAGATAACTTTTACCGGTATGAGATTCGATCTCTCCAAATCACAATAACGATAATAGTAATTAAGAACGATAATTATGAAAACCCAATTACAATTCCATCTCTGCAAATTGCAATTGAATCAATATAGTAACCTAGGGCAAAAGTTAAATCCTTTCTTTCGATCAAAGATTCAACAATGATGTAAATTAAAAGCAAGGTTTCTTATTGATAACAAATTCAAACAATTGTTCACAGGGATTAATCAATGGTAATGTATATTCATAGGTTAACTACTACCTTAGATTCAACAAGAGGGATTTAGCTCTCCATAGACATGAAGAACATACAAGAATCAATGGAGGAATTCATCTTCATCAATAGAATGCCTTCAATTGGTAAAGAATCCACCTTCTATTGTTATTCTCAGCTTCAGAATCAGATAGATCTCCTAATTTCGCTCCCACAAAGTATATCTAACCCTTTGGAAACTAGGGCTTTAAAACAGAACTTTTGGGCTTTTAACGCCGAGGCCGCGGCGCGGCAACGGGCTGGCGCGGCGCGCCCCTCAAACAGAAGTATTTTCGCGGCGCGCCTAGGAACTCTCGCGGCGCGCCCTTTGCACTTTCCATCTTTTTCTTCAGCCTTTGAGACTTCCAGCTTTCTTTCCTCCTCGTGTTCTTCTTAAGTTCTTATTCAGCTCAAAACCTGCAACAATAACACCCACAAGTGATTCGATTTGCTTTACGCACGAACTAAACTTATTCAGTTCAATTCTTAATAAAAACCTATGGATTCATCACATTTTTGCATTGGTTTAGAGAAGAAATCACTTATATTAACACATGAATTTACCATTAATTTACTCCTAACAAACTCTCCCCAACTTAGAGTTTTGTTTGTCCCTAAACAAAATTACTTACCTCCAGCAAAGTTTACCGACAATTAAGCAACAAGTTTTTCAAAAAGTTTTTCTCAAGTGGTTCAATCCAGTAACCAAGTCAAATACTCCTCTTCTACCTGCAAACTCAGAACATACACATGAAACAAACTTTGAAAGCAAATCACCTCCAGAAGTTCAAAACACTACACAATTGTAATTGAATCAGCACTAATCACTCTCATCAAAAAGCATGATGAATAAACGAGGGGTTAAACACTCATCCACGCAATTAAATCAACAAAAACCCATATCATACGTTTACCGAATTGCTAGCATCAAGTCCTGTGAAATCTGAGAATCAGAAGGTCTTTCTCGGGTTGTAATGCGGTTTAGATTCAAAGAAAAGAAGATAATCAAGGGTTGTTCCTAATCTAGGGAAGCATCCAATTCAAAACTCATTCCTTCTTTTCTATAACTTTAATTCTCTCACCCGTTCATCCTTTTCCATTCGTAGCTTGGTTTTTCTCTCTCACTTTTTTTTTCAACAACTATTATATTCAAACGTTGTTCTTTTTCCATCAATTTTCTCTTTTTTTTTTTCAAGCTACGAATTCTTTAGCCTTGCACCGATTACCATAAGTACTTACTCTTCTTTTAAATGTGACTCTCCCCAACTTGGAGATCAACCTGTATTCAGATTATATGAATGCTCCCCTACTTTCTAAAAAGGTCAAAGAGAAAACACATCACCAAATTTTATGGTTGATGGTCCAGAACACAACTTTTTATTGAGATCAAAAACTCACCAGATATTTTCCTTGGTGTATATTATAATGCTTATCTTGACCTCAGGCTCAAAGAATGGTTAGCAAAGGATCACACTCTCACAGAAGAAAATAAGTTGTGCATTAGAATAGGCTAAAAGAACTCTCAGATTCAAACAAGTGCCTAAATCACTTTCACAGATTTCCACAGACGATGCAACAAATGGTTTAGCATGATACAAACACGTCAAAATAATTGATGGTCTCCTGCATATAGTAAACAATGGAAAGCTTTCCTCACAATGGTTAAGGCTAAGCTGATCCAACAAACAATGTACCATAAAGAACTTCTGACAGTATTTACTAACACCTTAAGTTTCATTGCACACATTAAGAGTTTGAGTTTGAAAATTCATACCTGCTTTGTTACTTATTGAAAAAGAAAGTGAAACTGAAAAATTTTGAACATTCACTTCCTACCACTTTTCATACATGTTGCTTCCTTGTTGATACTTCGCTTGAGATTCTCGCTTTGTTATGGGACTACTTACTCTAACTGGGAGTACATAATTAAATAAAAACAGAAAATTTGAACAATTCAAAAATAAATAGCTCCACCCCCCAAACTTGAACTAAACATTGACCTCAATGTTTCGTAACAAGTCCGAGAGGGTGACTTACAGAGAGTAACGCAATATCAATTGCTGCCTCCTAGCTTTCACCAGACGGGTTCCCTGATTATTTCCTGAAATAAAAATAAAAATAAACAAAACAAAATAAAACATTAGAAGTGTGGGTTACCTCCCACAAAGTGCCTCGTTTAACGTCACATAGCTTGACGGTTCATGGTTGAATCATCAACCATTGTCTCTTTTCCTTGGTACTTTTCTTACCAATGTGAAACCCCAAAAGTATTTCATGTTTGCTTGTTTGGTTTCTTCATCCTTAATTCTTACCACTTCAACTCGCGATTTATCTTCCTTCATTTGTTTTTTCCTCTCCTCAAGAGAGATAACCTCCTTATCCGTAAATTTCTTCGTCGGTGAGAACCTATCCTTGATGAATTTGACAAATTTTGGCTTTATCTCTAAACCTTCTAAAGATGGGATGGTGATTTGTAAACGGCTAAACATTTTCATTGGTTGAAAGCACTGACTCTCCTTCCCTTCTTTATTAGGAACTTGTGGAGGAGGTAATTCCAATGAGAGTTTATGCTCATTTGCATTACTACTCTTCTTCAACTCTAAGTCCACCATCTTCTCTTTTGAAAAAGTTTCAACTTTTGAAGTTTCTAACTCATTCACAACTTCTTTAATTATATCCTCCTTATTTGTTCCTTCGACTAACATATCATCCACTTTTTTAGGAGGTCTTGGATAAGGTAGCTTCATTGAGAGCTCATACTCAACTTCTATATTTTTCTTGATGTTTAGATACTCTATATTATCCTTTTCAACAACATCTTCCTTGTCATCAACTTCCTCATCAATCACTTTTACACTCTTTATAGAAGTAGCATTGCAAGTTTCTACCCAATTCATAGGGTTTTGCAAAGTTGAAGCATGACTTACATTTTGCTCGGTGAAGAATTTGGTAAATTGAACATCTTGCGTTTCCCGGTTTTGTTGAATGGATAAAGAGAATTGCATGAATTGATTCATGGTTTCCTCTAACTCAGAGGGTCCACTTTGATAACCTTGATTATAGTGTGAAGGCCCTTGTTGTTGATTTGTCATTGACATTTGTATGAACTGATTCATGGTCTCTTCCAACTTAGATTGTCCTCCTTGTTGTTGTGGCGACGGTTGAGTGTAAGGTTGAAAGGCTTGTTGTTGATATTCATGGTTAGCCATATGATACTCTATCGTATCTTCCGTTGTGCCCCATCTGCTATCATAAAACTCACTAACTTGAGGTGTGAACTGTGACACACTTTGAAGGAGATACTCCATTTGTTGAAATAAGATCTCGTTTTGAGCATGAATCGCAGCATTTATATTTGGGTCGAACATGTCGACAAAGAAAATTCTACAAAACTAGCAAACAAGTGAAATAACAGGATAAAAAATAATAATAATAAAAATAAAATTAAAAGAAATAAAAATTAAAATTAAAAGATTATTGAAATAACAAAATCTAAAATAAACTAACTAACTAAAATTCTAAAATAAAGGAACTAAACTAAAAATCTAAAATAAAGGAATTAAACTAAAATCCTAAAATAAAGGACTAAACTAAAATTCTAAAATTAAGTAAATAAACAAAAAAAATCTAAAATTAAGTAAATAACTCAAAATAATACGACTATTGCAATGCGTGCAATATTGACACCAATCCCCGGCAATGGCGCCAATTTGTTGAAAGTATTTGTGGGTAAATATTTTCTGTAATATATCGTATCCACAGGGATTGGTTAATATCACTGCCGTTCTATAGTTGTTTATTTTGAGTTAAGAAATTTGGTTTGGTTTGTTTTATACTAATAATAATATCAAAAGCAAATAATAAAATAAAAGCGAGTAAAGGACTTTGTGTTAACAAATAAAGAAAGATGTTGAGTCTTTAGGGTTCATCAACCTAATCCTATACAATTATTAATTAATTCACAATAGAACAATCCTTTGAATCATTATCTTCACTTATCCTCAAATAAGATTCCATGTCTGCAAATCAAATTAGATAACTTTTACCGGTATGAGATTCGATCTCTCCAAATCACAATAACGATAATAGTAATTAAGAACGATAATTATGAAAACCCAATTACAATTCCATCTCTGCAAATTGCAATTGAATCAATATAGTAACCTAGGGCAAAAGTTAAATCCTTTCTTTCGATCAAAGATTCAACAATGATGTAAATTAAAAGCAAGGTTTCTTATTGATAACAAATTCAAACAATTGTTCACAGGGATTAATCAATGGTAATGTATATTCATAGGTTAACTACTACCTTAGACTCAACAAGAGGGATTTAGCTCTCCATAGACATGAAGAACATACAAGAATCAATGGAGGAATTCATCTTCATCAATAGAATGCCTTCAATTGGTAAAGAATCCACCTTCTATTGTTATTCTCAGCTTCAGAATCAGATAGATCTCCTAATTTCGCTCCCACAAAGTATATCTAACCCTTTGGAAACTAGGGCTTTAAAACAGAACTTTTGGGCTTTTAACGCCGAGGCCACGGCGCGGCAACGGGCTGGCGCGGCGCGCCCCTCAAACAGAAGTATTTTCGCGGCGCGCCTAGGAACTCTCGCGGCGCGCCCTTTGTACTTTCCATCTTTTTCTTCAGCCTTTGAGACTTCCAGCTTTCTTTCCTCCTCGTGTTCTTCTTAAGTTCTTATTCAGCTCAAAACCTGCAACAATAACACCCACAAGTGATTCGATTTGCTTTACGCACGAACTAAACTTATTCAGTTCAATTCTTAATAAAAACCTATGGATTCATCACATTTTTGCATTGGTTTAGAGAAGAAATCACTTATATTAACACATGAATTTACCATTAATTTACTCCTAACAACCTTCTGATTCTTAAGATCTTGAAGATCAATCTTGTAAATGTTGTTCTTTCTCTTGCCTGTAAATAGGATTGAGCCATCCTTCTGACTTACAGCCTTGCAAGACTTTTGATTGAAGATTATGTCATAACCATTGTCACTTAATCGACTTATGGACAATAAGTTATGAGCTAATCCATCTACAAGAAGTATATTAGATATGGAAGGAGAGTTATCAATACTTATGGTTCCTGAGCCAATGATTTTGCCCTTCTGATCTCCTCCAAACTTGACTTCTCCAGCGGACTTAAGAACCAGGTCTTGGAACATAAACCTTTTTTCTGTCATGTGTCGCGAGCACCCAGAGTCCAGGTACCATGACATGTTTTGCTTTGTCTTCTTTGCTGCCAAGGATATCTGCAACATAAATTATCTTCTCCTTAGGTACCCACATTTTCTCAGGTCCTTTCTTGTTAGTTTTCCTCAAGTTCTGATTGAACTTGGGTTTAGCATGATAAACAACATGAGGTACAACATGATATTCCTTAGGTTAAGCAACATGATATTTTCTATTTTGTGTCACATGCTTTTTAGTGTGTGTGATGTGAAAGCTTTTGGCATGTGAGGTGAGCCTAATATCATGGGAGTGGCCATACTTGAACTGATCATACAATGGCTTGTATGTGATTTTCATATCATCTACAGGTTCAAGTTTGTATGGGGTTTCACCCTCATAACCTATGCCAACTCTCTTTTTTCCACTTACAGCATATATCATAGAGGCAAGTTGACTTCTACCAATACCTCTAGATAAGAATTTCCTGAAACTCAAGTCATATTCTTTAAGAATATCGTTCAATCTTGAAATAGATTTTTCTGAACCAGAAGATGACTCAGCATCTTTGGATAGTTTTAAAACTTTTTCTTTGAGTTCAGAATTTTCTAATTCAAGCTTCTTAGTTTCAGATACAAAGAGCTTTCTTTGCTTTTTGTACTTGATACTAAGCTTAGCCTTGATTTGAAGAATTTCAGCTAAACTGGAAGCTAGCTCATCTCTAGATAGATCAGAAAATACCTCTTCAGAGTCAGAGTCTGATTCTGATGTAGATTCTGATTCAGCATCCACAGTAGCCATCAGCGCTATGTTGGCCTCCTCATCTTCAGAGTCTGATTCTGATTCTGATGAATCTGAATCATCCCAAGTTGCCATAAGACTTTTCTTCTTCTGGAACTTCTTCTTGGGCTTCTCCCTCTGAAGCTTTGGACACTCACTCTTGTAGTGACCTGGCTCCTCGCACTCAAAGCACGTGACCTTCTTTTTGTCAGATCTTCTGATTCCAAAAGATTCTCCTCTTTCAGGATTTTTGGAACTTCTGAAGTTCTTGAACTTCCTTTGCTTACTCTTCCAGAGTTGGTTTACCCTTCTGGAGATCATATACATTCCATCTTCTTCTTCTTCTGATTCTGATTCTTCAGAATCTTCTTCTTCTTCAGAATCTTCTTCTTCAGCCTGAAAAGCGTTAGTGCATTTTTTATTCAAAGATTTTAAAGCAATATACTTACCTTTCTTTTGAGGTTCATTAGCATCCAGCTCTATTTCATGACTCCTCAAGGCACTGATTAGCTCTTCCAAAGATACTTCATTCAGATTCTTTGCAATTTTAAATGCAGTCACCATTGGGCCCCATCTTCTGGGCAAGCTTCTGATGATCTTCTTGACGTGATCAGCCTTTGTATATCCCTCTTCAAGCACTCTTAATCCATCAGTTAGAGTTTGAAATCTTGAGAACATTGTTTCAATGTTTTCATCATCCTCCATCTTGAAGGCTTCATACTTCTGAATTAATGCAAGAGCTTTTGTCTCTTTGACTTGGGCATTTCCTTCGTGAGTCATCTTTAATGATTCAAAGATGTCATGGGCAGTTTCCCTGTTTGATATCTTCTCATATTCAGAATGAGAAATAGCATTCAGCAGAATAGTCCTTGACTTATGATAATTTTTGAATTGTTTCTTTTGATCATCACTCATTTCTTGTCTTGACATCTATTCTCCACTAGCATTTACTGGATGTTTGTAACCATCCACAAGCAAGTCCCATAAATCACCATCTAGACCAAGAAAGTAACTTTTCAATCTAACTTTCCAGTATTCAAAGTTTTCACCATCAAATACTGGTGGTCTAGTATATCCATTTCCATTTCCATTGTTGTGTTGATCATTTGAAGTAGATGTAGTAGTAGGAGTAATAACATCAACCATATTGACTTAGTGTTTTTCTTACCCTGAATCTTTTTCTAACACGCTTAAGTGCTTGCACCTAGAATCGGTGCTCTGATGCCAATCGAAGGATAGAAAAACACTTAGAAAGGGGGGGTTTGAATAAGTGTGACTTTAAAAACTCTTAAGATAAAAACAAATAACACAGTTATTTTTATCCTAGTGCGTTGTTAACGAAACTACTCCAGTCCACCCCCTTAGAGTGATTTACCTCAACTGAGGATTTAATCCACTAATCAGTCTTGATTACAATGGTTTTCCACTTAGATACTGTTATACCCCAAAATTTGCCCGCATCTTTTTTCAAAAAGAAGGCAACAGACTTCTGTCTAAAAATTGGGAGTTTCATATAATCTTGGATTTTATTTCATAAATATCCTGATTTTATGAATACTCGGTTTTTAGAATATTTCTTATACGGTATTTTGGTTCGCTGTTGAATTTATTCTTACACAAACGCCAAGTACTGTTTATCACTTCACACACGCTATTTATTTGAGATTTATTTGCAGATAAATAGTGCTGACGCAATTGGTACAGAATTAAATTTTGCAGGCGCAGAGTCCGGGGATTCAGACTGTACTGGTAACAAGTAAATTATTATTAGTTTTTGTTTCCCACTAATTTTTGTACTATACTATTGTTTTCAAATCTTTTCCTTTCTTTTCAAATCTCTTTCTTTCAAATCAAATCCTAACTTTATTTTATACATCTCTCTTTTCAAACCCTACCATACACTTTCTTTCAAATCCTACTACCACTCAAATTTTCTTTTTTTTGTACGGTATCACTTCATTCCCCGACGTCTCTATCCATCTTTTCACTCTATAAATACCCCTCATTTTTTCCATAAATTATCACATCAAATTTCACTCATTTCTCAAACTTCTACCTCATAATTATTTTCTCTTCTTCCCCGGCAAAAATGGCAAAGTGGATGGATACGTTTTTTCTTATGGTCATCACTGTTTTGGTGGTGATCATGTCCTTTTTCTGTCTGCATAGTCCTGAAAAATGCGGACCTGGGTTGCTTACACTCCCGTTCATTTATATGTTGCTATTTATAGCATGGGTTTTTAATCGTCATTTTTAAAGTTTGTCGTATCTTTCGCTTTCAAATAATGTACTGTTTATTTTATTTGTCGTACTGTTCATTATATTATGTAATATTTGTACTGTCAGTATTAAATGTCATACTATCTGTCGTACTGTCGTTTAATTATTAAGATAATATTATGTGTGTTTTCTGGTAGTCAAATATTTATTGTTCTGTGCATTAAATATTTTTCAAGATTATTATCGGTAATTTCGTTCGCGTACCGTATATTTTATTTATTTATTATGTTTATGTTTTTCTAACAACTCAGGTAAATAAATTTTCACCATTAAGACAACAAAAAACAAAAAGAAAAATTAACTTTAACTGTTGAATTTTCAGTTTAACTGTTACACTAATGCCCGGACAGCCAGTTGACAGTCAAGCCCGCTGACAGCACGATTCTCCGTGTTTTGTACCATCAATCAAATCAATCTTTTGCATTTCAAAATTCCAAGATTTTTGTTCTAGAAGTCTTCTGATAATCACATGATCAGCAGAGACTTAACACTGCACAAAAATCAGGTACGCTTAACTGTCTCCTACACAAACAGTCCCTAACTAGGGTTTTTGTTTTTTCAGGAGAACAAGTTTTTTGAGACCTCAAGTGGATTTCATGGACCTCCATATGTCTCAAAGTACCACCAGACAAATTTTCAAACTTCAGTTCGCTCAGACGCCCAGTCAGCAGCTCAAACAGTCAACAGACGACCAGTTTGACCGAAAAGTCAACAGACAGTCATAAATGAATTTTTTTGTCAACATCCATATTTTGTAAAAATATTCATCATTTGATCAATGGTTGATCATAATTCATCAAGAAAAGATCAGAAATCAACAAAACCCTAAGTTTCAAAATTAGGGTTTTCTCCTAAAAAGTCAACTGAACTTTGACCGGCCATAACTCTCTCCCCGTTCATTCAAAAAATTCCAACCAAAGCTTGTTTTGAAGGAAATTCAATTAACTTTAAAATGCAATTGATCCCATGGTCATTGGATTTACCATTTGGAAAATATGGGCCAGGACATTACAGGTCATTTTCAAAGTCAACAAAAAGTGGTTTTTTGTCAAAGGCCATAACATCAAGATAACTTCTCCAAATGCAAAAAAGTTTCCAAAGTAGCTTGTAGAGGACATCTTGAGGTTTCTAAAAAGTACAAGAACTCCTTCATATGATCAAAATTGAGGGAGATATGCCTTATTGAAGTTGGCTATTTTTTGGGAATGTAACGACCGTTTTTCTTTAATTCCTTATTTATGTGAATTAATTGTGATCTATATGTTAATTATATGCTTGGTTGATTTTATGTTGTTTTATTTGGGAATTATTAGTATATAATATAAGATAGTAAGTGTGGTTGATAATTGGGCCTAAGTCGGTATTAGTAAGTGAGGGGTGTTAGTTAGAGCCCATTAGTAATTTAAGATAGTAAGGGTTTAACTAAAATAAGGGTTTTAGAGGAAATAGAAACTAGAAGTTCATTTTTGGGATTTTGGTGAAAGAAGAGAAGAGAGGAGAGAAAGAGGAGAATCTCAAGGTTGAAGATAGAGTTGGCTTCAATCCAAAACCTAAGGTAAGGGTGGGATTCTTTCATGCTAAAGGGATGTATGATGATGTTTTGGGTGGGGTTTTGATTATATGTTGTTATCCATGATTGTGTAGAAATTGAATAGAGATTGTTAGAGTTTATGATTAACTTCTATGAAATTGTGAATCTAAGCATGATTGAAGATGTTATGATGTTATAAGACCCATAATATGTGTTGTATTTGTGTTTATATCATGTATTCTGTGGTTGTTCGTGATGTTTGATGTTTTCCAACTTGATTGGGTTAAGTTTAGGGTTTTTTGGATGGGTTTCGTATGCTGTTTTCTGTGTTTTGGGGGTTTATGAAATCGCCAGTTCGCGCCGCGAACCCCTGTGCGCGCCGCGAACCTCTTGCAGAAACTTGGGGAAAACTGGATCTGCTCAGTTCGCGCCGCGACCCCTTGTGCGCGCCGCGAACTGCTTGGCAGAAAGTTAGGGATTTTTGGATTCGCTCAGTTCGTGCCGCGAACCCTGTTGGCGCCGCGAACCCTGTTTTGCAGAATTTTTCCTAAACTTTGAAATGATGTAACTTTTGAACCGTAACTCCTTTTTAAGTGCCGTTTGAACCTATGTGAAGCTATGATTGAGACCTTTCTAATGAATATGATTTAGGAATGCTTATAAACCTTTTTAAATCCTTCTTTAAATGTATTTGTTTGATGTTATGATTTGTGTGGTGAAGTGGTGTGTTGTTGTATGATGATGCAACGTAGCGACGTGATTGGGAAGTGGTGAATTACTACAAAAGTAATGATGTTTAGTCGGTATTTGTGATGTATTTGTGAATGTCGTGATTGTATGGATGTTGCATTTAGTGAGTCACATCTATTGCATAAAGAGACGGTGGCCTTAATGGTAAAAAGTGACGGTGGCCTTAATGGCATTTAGCGACGGTGTGCCCAATGGCAAATCTTGAGACGTGGGAGTTTTGCTCCAAATGGTACCACATGCATTTGCATAAGTCGAGTCACATGTGAATTGCATTCGAGTCTTACTTGATTATGATGTGGTGACTTGATGATGAGATGTTTATTGCGATTGTATGGAATTTTACTTGCGAATTGTATACATTGTCATAGTTGAATTGATGACCTTGTTATCGTTCCTTAAGTTGATTATGTGTTGTGAAATCATTGTATTGAGTATGGGGATGAGAAGTGGTGACAAATGTATGATCTTTTCTCTTGCTTAGAATATTATCATACGTTTCTTTATAATGAATGATATCTCACCCCTTTTGTTTGAATGTTACCCTCCATTGGTAACGTGCAGGTAACGACGTGGAGTAGCCGTGTACCTTATAGCTTGAGTCGGTGTGTCAATGCTCTGATACGTAGCACTCGGGGGGAATGTTTGCGATACTTGCTTGTGTCTTGTTTTATGTTGATTATCTTTTCTTGAACTTTGATGTTGTGTCTTGTAGAGACGTTTTGGACACATTGTGCCATGTTGGCAAAGACATATGTTGATCTAGATATTATGTTGTTATTTGAATTCCGCTGCCATATGATGAAGTTGTTTGGATTTATGTATGCGATGAATTATGAGTTTCCTCTGATATAAGTGTTATGTATCCATGTACTTTGAGCATGAATTGTAGTTTTGTTTAAGTCGAATATGCGATGCCTCAAATTTGTTGCTTGTTTCGATATTTTATACTCTGATTTCTCTTATTATTTGAGGGGTAGATTTGGGGTGTTACAGGGAAAATGCATGAAACCAACATTGATCAAAAATGTTTTTCTTCCAAAAGAGGCCAAGCATTCATGATCCAAACATGTTTCTAATGATACTAAAGGGCTCCCATGATCAACATTAGGCCCATGACATTTTTGTTTCTTTTTAATTTAATTTTATTACATTTAAAATTAAATTAAGAAAGAAATGGTTCAAGACAATTATCCAAGGCTCTTGTCCTTAGTATGAGTCACCAAGGTGGCTTAATTTCTGCAACAAAGAGATGGTACAGTAGGCCAAGAGCAAGAGGTTGAAGAAAAATGAAGCCATAGTCAAAAATTCAAAGCTTTATATATTAAAAAATTCAAAAAATCAAAAGCCATCAATAATTGTTAGCTTAAGATTTAAGCACTCTTGTTGCTCATATAATGCTTAGAATACTTCAGTCGGAAGAGAGACACGAATTCAGAGCCAATCCTATGCTTGTATCATACTTGTAGCAACTTGAAAATTTCAAAGAAATTCAAATTTCGAATTCTGAGTTTAAGCTAGTTTAAATCCAAACTAAACACTCAAACACGATCATTAAACATCACTGAACCTATCCAAATCAATTTTAAGCTTTAAAATACCTCAGAATCAAGCTCAAAAGCTCACGGTTTGTTCAAACCAAAACTCACAAAAATATAATCATACATGCATATTTAACACGATGTAATCATATATTTGAGTTTGTTTTCATGTTCTGATCGTTTCTGGAAACTTAATTGGTGTTTGGTCACCTGTACGAGGAATCACCATTTTAGGGTTCTTGAGTTCAAAATTAGGGATTCACGATTTAGGCAAAATTACAGGTTCTAAGTGGTACCATTGAATTCGTATGAACTAGACGAATCAAACCATGACCTCGCGCCAAATTTCTTTTGTGTCTAACCCCTATTCGTATTGAACAGGTATAACAGATCGAAGCTTTTTACAGCTCTCTGTAAAAGAGCGGTGTAAAAGATGTGATCTGAGGAAGAAGACGAGACGTGGCCCCTTCCTATTGGCTGAAGGGCGCGCGCGTTTTGTTTTAAATTAACTTGTGATCCAGTGCTTTGCAGGTATATTTGTGCCATGCGCCTTCGCACCAATCACCATCAGATTTGCTCAGCCATCCATCCAATGCATATGATGCGCTAGTCCATGCTATAGACTTACCAGCCAACCACACCTGATCAAATGTTTTTATTTTTCATTTTATTTAATTTTCCTTGTAAAATTATTTAAAAATAGTTTTAAAAATCAAAAAAATATGAAAAAAATATTTTTAGTTTTATAAAATAATATGTTATTTTTTGACATAAAAATATGTTATTTTTTCTTAATAATTAAAATATTTTGTTTAATTAATTAGATAATATTTATATATTTATCTTTTAATTATTTCTAACCTATCAAAAAATCAGAAAAAAATATTTTCTTTTTATTAAATCAAGTTTATATATTATAGACTAATTTTGTGCATATTTAGAATATTTTTCTCTTTAAGTTTAAATTATTTGTATAATTATTAATTAATTAGCTTAATAATTTTCAAAATAACTTCAAAAATCACAAAAAAATTAGTTTTATTTTAAAAATTAATTAACAAGCAACTTGGACATATTTTAGACTTAATTTTTTAGGTTTAAATTTTATTTCTAATTCTTATTTTTTTAATTAAATTAATTATGCATTAATTTTGATTAAAATCAACCATCCAAAAATCCAAAAATATTTCCCCTTTTATCTTATTGCAATTTAAATTCATAGATAAGTGTATAGGTTGTCAAAATCATGTAAATAGCGTAGTTTACATTTCTCGCACAATCGATGTAATAGCGTAGATTTACTTTCCGCATTTTACATTCCCGCACTTTAATTTCTGTACATATAAAACTGCGTGTATGACAAAGATAAAAACTAAAGCGCTAGATCACTAACCTCAAAGACAAATATATCTGAAAATAAAACACAATCACACTTGCACCTCTTAGGGTAATCCCTCTGTTACTCTTTCCAAAATCAATTCTATTGTTTCAAATGCAATTCAAATAATTTCTTTCTGTATCCAGTCAAAGAAAATTTTCTAAAAGAAAATAGGAAAGGACCTTATGAACTTAGGGTAGATCTCCTAATTGCTTGCTCAAATCAATCAAAACAACAAATGTTTCACATATCACTGTTTTTCAAAACAAAACTTTCAAAAAAAGACAACATTTTGTATATATCCAAACAAGGATCATTACGAAGTTAAAGATCTTTTTTCAAAACATCTTTCGAAAGATAAAACACTTTGTATACATCCGCACAAGGATCATTACAAAGTTAATTTACAAAGGTATTTTAAAACCACATACAAGCATTTCAAAGCAAGACAAATGATTCAAACAAGTGAGCTAAGCAATTAAGAGCCCATGGATAACCATGGATACAAAGGGGTGCTAATACCTTCCCTTTGTATAACCTACCCCCGAACCCAAAATCTCTTAAAGGTCTTTTTCTGTTTCTTTTATAAACCTTTCCTTAATTGGATAAAATAAAAGTCGGTGGCGACTCTCTGATTTTCAAAAACTCAAAAATAAAAGAAGAGTCAGTTCGTATCTCACGAAAAAAACCGAGGACGACAGATACCCTCTAAGTCTTCTAGAGTATTCTGATCACACCTTGATCACTCTAGGAAATACACCACTTAGAAACTTCTAAGTCTTCTAGAGTCTACTGATCACAACTTGATCACTCTAGGAACCTTTTACAAATCAATGTAAAATAAAAGTTTATAAGAGTATTCAAATGCTTTTTAAAAAGCTATAATCACAACTGTGATATTTCTCTTAAGTTCTAAGCTTAAATCTCACTAAGATATTACAAGTGAAGTGAGGTTGAAGATGAAGTTTGAGAGCTTTTGAATTTGACAGCGTTTCTGTATTTTGCGCAAGAGTTGTGTATTCAGCTTCTCATCAGAACTTCTTTTTATAGGCGTTTGGGAAGATGACCGTTGGGAGCATTTAATGCGTTGCGTGTTCCGTACAACTTTGCATTTAATGTTTCACTCTCTTTTGTCAACTGCCTCGAGCCTTGCTCTTACTGCTTCTACTGACTTTGCCTTTTGTAGCTTCTAACGTTCCTTTTGTCAGTCAGAGTAGCCTGTCATCTTGTACTTGCTTCCGATCTGATCTTTGTAGATACAACGTTTGAATAATCAGAGTCAAACAGCTTGGTGCAGAGTATCTTCTTGTCTTCTGACTTTGAAGAGCTTTAGCGTGATACCATAAGAACTTCAGTGCTTCTGCTTCTGATCTCATGTTCTTCTGATGCTTCATAGACCATGTTCTGATTCTGCTAGACCATCTTCTGATGTCTTGCGAGAGCATGTTCTGATGTTGCATACTTGAACCTTTTGAGTCAGTGCTTCTAGCGCTGATTTGTGCGTACTCCTTATATAATTCCTGAAATGGAAAATGTAAAGGATTAGAGTACCACATTGTCTTATACAAAATTCATATACATTGTTATCATCAAAACTAAGAATATTGATCAGAACAAATCTTGTTCTAACAGGGTCCTTTTCACTTTAAAAACTATTATTAGCACTAGGACACATACATATTTGTAAATAATGTATTCACATGAATGTATATTTAAAAATGAAAAATAAAATAAAATATAAACCAAGGAAAGATCAAACTTAGGCCCTTTGCATCACCAACTTCAAGCACTACCACCAACGGACATCAAAGTTATTATTAAATATGTAATGACGTTCGTATACATTATAAATAAAATATATATTTTAAATATTATTTAACACTTATTATAATTTAAATAACATTTTTTTAAATAAATTATAAAAAATAATGTTATTAATTTTTTATATAAATACATGTTTTATTTGGTAAAATAATTAAAATATGAAACTTTGAATAAGAAATAAAAATTGAAAAGGAATTAAAATATTCAAAAAAACGAAATGAAGTAACTTTAAAAAATAATTAGTGACTCCAATTTTGTTGGCTGAGTATATATATATATATATATATATATATATATATATATATATATATATATATATATATATATATATATATATATATATATATATATATATATATATATATATATATATATATATATATATATATATATATATATATATATATATATATATATATATATATATATATATATATATATATATATATATATATATATATATATATATATATATATATATATATATATATATATATATATATATATATATGCATTCTTTATATGAGAATGTGAGAATGAATCTGAACCATTAGATTTTAAAATAAATGGTGGAGATTATGTGTGGATCATTTATTATCTCTCTCTCATTATTAAAATAAATGATGTAGGAAAGAGAAAAAAATATTCACACATAATCTCCACCATTTATTTTAAAATCTAATGGTTCAGATTCATTCTCACATTCTCATATAAAGAAGACATTCTCATATGATATGCCCTATATGTATGTATATATACATATATAATGTTTTTTAGAGACTGAATATTACAGTCTCAAAATTTTAGTCTTTAATTCTGTGGCTAATTTTATTTTGTGACCAAATTTGTGTCTTTTAAAATTGTTCTAACAAAATATAAAATTCGGTGGCTAATTTGGTAGTTGGAGGGATCAAAATTTTTTAGTCACTAATTCGGTTACTAAAAGCAAATTTTCTAGTAGTGAAAGAGCATGCAAAGGATGGACTCTAACATGACACGGTGATGATAATCTTGCAATCTTTGGAGTAACCAATGGCATTTAGACATACATTGTTGATATGAAAAAGAAAACATGCTCATGTTGAAAGTGGGACCTCTCTAGGATACCTTGCTGTCATGTCATCACATGTATATGGAACGGCAAGAAAAAACATGAGGATTATGTGACTGAGTACTATAGTTATGATTCCATTTTGGTTTGAGTATTATTTTATGATCTTGTTTTGATCTGGGATTATTTTATGATCCTCTTTTGGTATGAGTATTATTTTATGATTATGTTTTGGTCTGTTTGCATTGTAGGAAATCAACATTTGAGAAGACTTACTCAAACATTATCTTTCTAACAAATGGACCACAACTGTGGCCAATGGTTAATAAAGTACCAATTTATCCCTCTGTGTTGAGACAGGCAATTGGTTGTCCAAAAAAGATGAGAAATAAGACTAGTGATAAACAAAAGAATCCTTATATACTTTCAAGGAGACTATCCATAGTTAGTTGTAAAAAATGTGTAGAATTGTGTCATAACAAGAGGAGTTATAAAGGGAAGAGAGCAGCTAGCAAGGCAATACCTAAGGGAGGTAACAAGACAAAGAAGGAAAAGACAACTAAGGGTAAAAAAGGAAAGAAAAAGGACAATGAAAATTAGACTGAAATTTCACAAGGATCTCAAGCACCTCAAATTACTCAACCTACTCAAAATTAGATGAATTAAGTAATTTAGGCCCTTTTTTGTAATGAACATGTTAATGAGTTGTTCTGTAGTGAACATCTTTGACGATGATTTATATGAATTGTGGTTGTAATGAACATTATTTCTTATGATATATATATATATATATATATTGTTATGAGGATGAAGTTCTTGTTATTCTGTTGCTGTCAAAAAATGTACATATTGTGCAGATCAATTGCAGGCCATATGCAGGTTAAATGCATGATGTGAAACCATAATGCAGGCCAAATGTATACATGCCAAATTTACATTTAGCAGGCCAAATGCAAAATGCACAAATTGTGTAGGCCAAATGCAGGACAAGTCAAGGCTATGCATGTCAAATGCAAGCTAACTATCGGCTATGCATGCCTAATTCAAGCCAAATGCAAGCCAAGTCAAACGTATGCATGCCATATGCAGGTCAAATGCATGCCAAATTTACACATACTATAGGCTAAATATAGGAATTAATTTAATACAAAAGTTGTGGATCAATCAAAAACATAAACCATTAATTCATTCATTAATCAAGTCAAATTACAACATAGTGGATCTTTTGTTACAAAATAAAACCTAATCAATTTAATCTTACTAAAAGCATATCACTTCATTATAATCAAACACCTAATCAACTAACAACTTATTTGATTAGTGTTGAAACAACTAAGGAAAATAACAAAATAAGATTAATCATCAAGTTGAACTTCAATTGCTTCTTCAATAATTTTAACATCTTCATTTCTACATCTTTAATGTTGGCATCTTTAACTGTTTGCTTCTCTTCATTTAAATTATGTTGTAACGAGGAGATAACTTCCTTTGCTCTAGAGTTCATTTCTTCATCCAACCAAACAAAATGATTGCATTTCTTGCAGCCTTGCAGCTAGATACATTAATGGAAAAGAAATAAGATAAATAAATGGCAAATTGATACATGAAGCATCAAGACAACATCAAAATCAGCATAAACAAAAAATGTACCTTATACATCCTACAACTATTTAAACGATGACATGGGTTCGCATCAATGGAGCATAAAAACTGCATTTACATTCGAACCTCAAAGCACGACATTTGTTTTTCGTGTTAGAAACTGAGTGTTGAGTCATGGGTTTATGGAAACTGAGTGTTGAAGTCAAAAGGAAGAAGAAGAAGAACATGAAAACACAAAATCAAGAAGTGGGAAGGACGAAGAACCAAATTTTTTTATGGTTTGAAAGTGATAAGGAAGAAGAACTGGATTTCGTGTGCACCATCCAATAAGATTTTATTAACATCATTTATTCAAGGTTTAAATATACGATACTCCATGCAATGTAGGCGAGTTTCATGTTGTCCCCCTGTAATGTTTTTTTTTATTCCTCCCCGGTAATGTAAAGATTCTTTTGATTTTCCCCATAAACGTACAATTTGAACACTGAATCTAGGGGTAAACCAAAACTGAGTAACATTACAAGGGAGTAACTTGTACACTAAGGGGGCAAAAGACACATAATCTTAATATTTCAAGGGGGAATTCAATTTTTTTACTGGGGGATAAACTGAATCTCGCCTACATTGTAAGGGGTATCATATATTTAACCCTTTATTCAATTTGATTTATTTCAATCTCATTACAAATTAATTTTAATATTATATTATTAATTTTGTAATTAAAAAAAGTAAATTATTTCAATTAAAAAATAACATAAGTGGACATGTCGCCACTGCAGCAATGCAACGTTATAAATGAAGAGACCACGGGTGCAAAAGTGAAGAGAGACAAAAAAAAATTCCCCAAAAAAAATTAAGAATAAGGATTAAAAAAAATTGAATTTTAAAATGTAAAGACAAAAAATTTAAAAACACTTAAATAAAGTGATCAAAAATGAATTTAAGCATTTCAATTTTTAGCAAAAATTCACATACATGCCACTTATGTATATCTTAGTCCCACAATTATCAAATTCATTATCTTTCATCCATTTGGTATTTAGAATAATCAAAACCACAAGAGTTTTAGATTTGAACTGTGAAAAAAGTTATTTCATAATTTAAAATAATTTTAATATCCTTTTTAGTAATGTGTGTTAACTAGAATGTTTATTTTGGTTATTTATCTATAAAAAAATTCAAATTAATCTCTTAGCTCTTCAAAACATATTATATTAATTATTTTTGTTTAATTAATAACCAAAAAATTCATAAATGAATCACAAAACTCCTCAATAATAAGAAATAGAAAAACTAATATAATATATTTTGAAAAGCTAATAAATCAATATAAACTTTTTTAAAAATTAAATAACCAAAATAAACTAAAAAAATTAACATACCCTTTAAATTTTCAAATTTAAATTTAAATTATAAGACTTTCATCTAATAATCACTCATAATCAAATTTGTAATATAAAATTGATTCATTTGATAAAGAGTTGAGTACTTCATAAAAGTGAGTTCAAGTTCCATCACTGATTTATTGACTTATTCAATAATTAATGTGTAAGCGGATTAGAAAAAATCAATTAAACTAACAAATCAAATCAAATCAAATCAAAACTGAAAAAATTTATTGTTTCTGGTTCGGTTCCAAAATCTAACCAAATCAATGAAAATCAATAACATAAAGTACACCAAAAAATACGATAATGGAGAATACATTGATACATATAATGTTTGAAAAAAAATATTGTAAATCGAAAAACTGAACTAAATCGGTTAGTTTGGTTTGGTTTCATTTTTAAAATTATTAAAAATTGAACCAAACTAAACCGGTGGAGATATCATCGGTTCATACATTTTTTGACAAAAAATCGACCCAAATGAAACCGATTATATCCCCAATATAAACGATTTTGAATATGAAAGTTTCTTCTAATCCTAATAAATTATGCAACATAACTAATTTAAACATTATATTATATAAAAAGAATAGTATGCTATTTTGATAGTACATTTTACATCTACAACGTATTTATAAATACGGTGAATAGTATTTTTTAAATAAAATAATAATATTTATCTATAATACTCTGCACTATATCTTTATTGGTAGTATGTGTAAAAACTACATTATTTCTCCTGTTCCAAATGCCATATAATCTCATTAAAAGCAATTTTCAGGACACTTGCTTTCCACCCTTTCTTCGATACTTCCTACAATAGCCATTGCAGCTTATCCGCCCAAGGGAGAGGTTAATGATTTCTATTCAGCCACACTAGAATCTGTCTCCAAGTATCAGCATTGTCCCTGCAATCAAAAAACAAATGGGAGATGCTCTCCTCAGCACTATGGCACAAGCTACAAGTACTATCAGTTATCAAGTTGAATCTTTGCAATCTATCTTTAGTGGCAAGTTTCCCATGGCAGAGTAACTAGGCTATGAATTTAGCTCGAGGCCTTGCAGCATTTCTTTGAAATAATCTCCTCCAATCCACATGGTTAGCATCTTCATTCATAGCATCATATAACATCTTCATTTTGAACTTATTTTGCGTCAACAGTCTGTCCCAAACCAGTTGATAATGTTACACCTCATCCCTAAGATCCATGATTCTCTTTATCACCCAAGAACTACTTTGAGTAATTCTTGCCTCCATCACATTATGCCCTTTCAGATAATATATTTGGATCCATTTGACTCACAAATTGTCTGTTTTCCTATATAAGTTCCAAAAACACTTTATCATGGTGATTTTGTTCCACATAGTTAAATTGATTAACCCTTGCCCTCCCTGTATCTTAGGGCTGCAAACAGTACTCCTAGCCACAGGGATCTTCTTGCTAGTTTCAAGATTTCCTGTCCACGTAAAAGTCATGCGCATTGCATCAATTTTTTGATGACAAACTGAGGTAGGGGTGGGCATTGCTTCCAATATTGAGTAATTGCCACCACAATACTCTTCACAAGCATAATCCTTCCTGAGTAGCTAAGAAGTCTTGTAGTCCAGTGATTCATCCTTTGCATAATCATATCAATCAAAGGCATATAATGATTAATGTTTAATATCTTATTGGTTATAGGCACCTCCAAATATTTCATAGGTAAATGGCCCTCATCAAAACCAGTAGCCCGAGTCATAAGATCCTTGGTCTCTCTATCCATTCCCCCACAAAAAACTTTACATTTCTTAGGATTAATCACCAATCCTGTTGACTCAGAAAAAGCTTGCACAGTTTTAAGCATCAATTGCACTGATATAGCACCCCCTGCAAAATAATACGATATCATCAGCAAAGGTGAGATTGGTTGTGCCAACTTTCTCACACTTTGGGTGATAGTTAAAATCAGGATTATCTTGCATCTTGATCATGAGCCTATCAAAGTATTCCATCATAAGTACAAAGAGCAAGGGGGATATAGGGTCCCCTTGCCTAAGACCTCTCTTTTCCTGCATAATCTTTGATGTATGACCATTCACATTAAATTCACAGGATACATTAGTCACTGCAATTCTTATCCACTGAGTAAACAGATGAGGCATCCCTATTTCTTAAATCACTTTTCCAAGGCATACCAATCAACCATGTCATAGGATTTTTGTAAATCCAACTGGAGCATACACTTTAGGGGCCCTCCTTTTCTAGTATAGCCTCTAAGCATCTCAAAAGCCAGTATTATGTGGCTGTGAATCACTTGGTCATGAATAAAAGCTGTCTGATTAAGATTGATTATGCTAGGGAGGAAAATACCTAATCTTTTAGTCAGGATCCTTGAAATAATTTTATAGATAGTAGAGCATCCTGCTATAGGTCTGTTATCTTTTGCTTGCTTGGCCTCATTAGTTTTTGGGATTAAAGTTACCTCTGTTCTAGTGAAATTCCTTAGAATCCTACCATGTCTGAAGAATTCCTGGATGGCAGCTATGACATCTGCTTTAACAATATGCCAACAAAATTTGAAGAACTTGGATCCATAACCATATATCCCTGGTGATTTCAGATCTCCAATTCCTTTGAGAGCCTCAATAATCTCATCATTAGTAACCTGGCTGATTAAGAAATTGCTATGATCCATCCCAATCTGCTTTCCTCTTCTCATGGCATTAACATCAATATGACTTATTTTTTGATCAGCCTTGCCCATAAGATTTCTATACAAGTTCAAGAATTCCTTTTTAATGTCCTTTTGAGTTGTCACAATTGTCCCATCATCTTTCTGGAGGAACTCGATGCTTTTTGCATTCCCCCTGACTTAAGCATGAAAATAAGCATTGTTTTCATCTCCCATCTTGATCCAGTTTATCTTTGTTCTTTGCATTAAGCTCTTTTCCTCTATTTCATTCCATTTAACAATTTCCTCAGTGTGAACTCTAACCCTGTCAATATTTTGAGCATCCATCTGATGATTTATGAGATCCTAATAGGACTGCTCAAGATTGTTCCTTGCTTCAATAATCTTCTTGTGAAGATCAGATACAAGCCTATTCAAATTCCTAAGCACTGGTTGAAGTCTGATGAGTTTTTTCCAGAGGATTTCCATGGGCCTACTGTGGCGTCTTTTTTTTTACCTTTCCGTTTCACTTGGGAGGACGGCACGCTAAACCCTTCACGCGAAATTTGGAAGGAGGGAAGCGCCCTTGTGGGATGAATTTTGTTTCAGTTCTTCCTACTGTGGCGTCGTTTTTTTTTTTAATTTTTTTTAATCATAAACTGAATTTCATAAAGATAATCCGAAAATTAACGGTAAATATTATTCATTACATCACATGATTCAGGGACATCAATCCTAACAAGTAAAGGTTTAGTTACTCATGGCAATTATCAAGATAACAATGATTAAAGATGAAGACATTACAATAGGTTGAATCGGAATTGATCTTCAATCGCGGATGCTCTTGAAGATTTCTTCACTCCAAACCCTAGTGCTCTCAATCTCTATTTTCACGTTCTCCGACCGTCAAAAAGTGATTCTCTTCTTTCCAAACAGTGACTAAATACCTCACAGCAAATATTCTCATACAAAAAGTCCATCATACCCTTACTTAAGTGACAGATTTCATAAGTTAAAAAATCAGAATTTTTCTGCGCACATGTCTGACACGGCCGTGTCATGGGACACGGGTGGCCGTGTCAGACCCCTAACTTCTTGGTTCCAAGATTTCTCAACTTTTTCTCTTCAGCATGTCTGACACGGCCGTGTCATGGGACACGGGTGGCCGTGTCAGATCTCTGACTTGATGCTTCCAAGATTTTCCAATGCCTCCTTTCAGCCAGTGTGACACGGCCGTGTCACATGAAACGGGTGGCCGTGTCAGACCTCTGGCTTGCCAAAAACCGCCTTTCCTTGACTTGAATCGTGCCCTATTCCTGCAATACTTAAACACTACCAGTACAAGATCAAAAGCAAGAGGAAAAACAACAAAAACTAGAAAAGATAACACAACCAACTCAAACATAAAACTAAGCAAAACTAACAATAACCAGACTAAAATAACTTAAATTACCACCGGATGAAGTGTTTTTCCATTGATCAGAACATAGAAACAAGGTGAAATTGGTGGCCGATCACATTCCCCCTGACTTAAGCATGAAAATAAGCATTGTTTTCATCTCCCATCTTGATCCAGTTTATCTTTGTTCTTTGCACTAAGCTCTTTTCCTCTATTTCATTCCATTTAACAATTTCCTCAGTGTGAACTCTAACCCTGTCAATATTTTGAGCATCCATCTGATGATTTATGAGATCCTAATAGGACTGCTCAAGATTGTTCCTTGCTTCAATAATCTTCTTGTGAAGATCAGATACAAGCCTATTCAAATTCCTAAGCACTGGTTGAAGTCTGATGAGTTTTTTCCAGAGGATTTCCATGGGCCTACTGTGGCGTCGTCTTTTTTACCTTTCCGTTTCACTTGGGAGGACGGCACGCTAAACCCTTCACGCGAAATTTGGAAGGAGGGAAGCGCCCTTGTGGGATGAATTTTGTTTCAGTTCTTCCTACGATAGCACATTAACTTTTTAATTATCCTACAAAGAGGAAGGGGAAAAAGATCTCAAATAAACCCTAGGAGTTTTCTAAGTGTGGGGATTCGCCTAGACTAGAAATTCTGGAGTCCGGGAGGTTGGTTATACATAGGGAAGGTTTTAAGCACCCTACATATCTGTAGTACTCTACGGGAACCTTCTCCGTGTCTATGTGTTTGTGTTTACTGCTAATTGATTGGGAAAGTTTCTCCTTTGTGTTAGGAGAGAGAATTGAATTGAATTGAATTTAAAGAAAGACAGACTGACTATTTTTGGTTTTTGATTAGCTCGCTGAGATTCCTTGTGAATCTCATGCCTACATATCCCTAATGGAAGTCAAAGCTTTTTGTAGTTTGGGGAACTAATTAGGGAAATTAATTGTTTTTGGGTTCCTTGCTTGAAGCTCAAGGTTGAAGCTTGAATTAAATCTCTGTTTACAGTAAAGAGACATGAAATCATCTTTACAGAGAGGTATTTCTACTATTCCACCACAAACATTTAAAGTGACAGAAAAGGAAAAAAATGAGTTCATTTCATTAAGAGAGGGACCTTACTTGTGTATGTGCAAGTATACCAGTCACATGTCTCTTGAATGAAAGAAAGATTCTCAACCAAATTAGGGAAAGTTACATAAGCCTGGGAATACGTGCAAGAGCATGTCTTTCAAAATCCTAAATGGGAGAATGTTTAAAATTAAAATGTAAATGTTTGTTTGTTTGTTTGAATGTGGTGAGATAGGAGAAATATCTCTCTATAGAGATAAGCTATGTCTATCTACTGTATGAAAGATTTGATTTTAGCTGGCTTGTATGAGGCCCAAGCTTGTGGCTGGCTCTACCTATGGAGGCTCTATTTTGTGCCTTGTACAAAGCCCAAGGTTGTGGCTGACTGTTGAGGAAACTGGGTATGGATGACTTATTTTGTATGCCTTGTACAAAGTCCAAGGTTGTGGCCGACTTTCTAGGGAAAGATCCCGAAGGTTAGGAATCTTTTGACACAGGAAATGATGTTTATTTGCCTTGTACAAAGCCCAAGGTTGTGGCTACTTGACGAGGAAGGACTCATTGGGAAGACTCTATTATCTGCCTTGTACAAAGCCCAAGGTTGTGGTTGACTCTGAATAGGGGAATACCTATGAGTAAGGTTTTTGACTCTAAGAGGAATATTTGCCTTGTACAAAGCCCAAGGTTGAGGCTGACTCTTAAATGGGGAAAAGATCTACCAATGTGGGATCTTTTGACTCTGAGAGGATCTTAGACTCTACTGAGGATTACTCTGTTATTTTTGGAGACTAAGGTTGACCCTTCTGAGGATTGTGCTTTTGTTAAGCAGGGATTGATGAATGAAAGACCCAGGTTTGAAAATTGACCTTACTAGGGAATTTATTTGAATGATTGACCTAAAGTAGACTCTACCGGGGAATTGGCTTTTATTGACTGAGATTAACCTAGGTGGGACTCAACTGGGGAGTTTTGAAGTTTTAAATGAAAGATGGTGGAAGCCGACCCTTTCCAGGGAATTTGGATTTGAAGGAATGATTTGTGGAAGCTAACCCTTTCCAGGGATTTTTGGCTTATGAAGATTGATGTGGAAGCTAACCCTTTCCAGGGGATTTGGATTAAGTGTTTTAGAATTCTTGTTTAAAGCCCAAGATTAAGGCTGACTCTGACTGGAAATAGACAGATGTGGAACCTAGACTCTGCTAAGGAGGAAGATTATTGAAGTTTGAGAATAAAGGTGACAGAGACTGTCCATGTCTCTCATTCTAAAAGGTGAGCTCAATACTGATATTGAGACATTCTTATCTTATTGAAGTCTGGTTTAAAGAGTGGAAGAAACTCACCAGGGTAGGCTAAAAGGTGACTAAAGACCTGTTCCTATGTTTATAAGAAACCTGATGGGTCCTTGTATACAAGCTCAAGAGAAAGCTGGGAATATGCTTTTAAGAAGCTTGTGAGTCCTTTTATTGTAAGCCCAAGAGGAGGCTAATCAAGGGTCATCGAGGGTCCTTGTTATAGCACAAGAGAAAGCTATGTGGTTTTGAACTTATTTTGGCTCTAAGAAAATGGGTAAGAGGTTTCACCGGGAATAATTCCTCTTGGGTGGATGTGCGCTATTTTTGTTCTAAGGTTTTTTTTCAAGATGTTTCACCGCGAATAATTCATCTTGAGGTTTGAACTAAAAATCTCTAATTAGGAAAGAGCCTTCACCGGGAAGACATTCTCAATCCTAGGCCATAGTCCTATAATATATATATATATATATATATATATATAGTTTATTTGTCCTAAGGTTGTACTCAGACATAGTCCTAAACAGTATATATATATATATATATAGTTTATATTTCACAGTAATTTAAATGAAAGCTTGTAAAGCCTAACCTGGATGGAGTGGAGGCCTTTGGAGATGTATGTATAAAGCCTTACCAGTAGCTTAGTTATTTTTTGGTAACAGTTGAAGGTTTAATTGTAAACAGTTTTGAAATGTTTTTGTTTTGAAAACAGAAGAAGTGAAGATGGACACTAGGTCACATAGGTATCTAAAGAGTTTCACCGGGAATAATGCCCTTCAAATACCAGAAGAATGTTTTGAAAACAGATGAGGAGATTTTGTAAAGAAATACAGTTTTGAAAAACAAACTATGAAAAGAAAAGGGTGTTGGGTCTTACACTCTATTAGAGGCCCATTGAAAATGATTTACTGTTTATGAAAAATAGTTGAAAATGATTTGCTGGGTATAAGGTTTTGTTGAATGAAAACCTTAGTCGTTGTTTAATCGAAGTTTAAGAAAATAGTTTAAATTCTGACAACAGTCAACTTAATTATGATAAAGACAAAGCCTATACCTAATTAAGACCTAAATGATTAGGATTTTATCACAAAAATATGTACAAGAGATTAAGTTTTGAAAATCAAGTGAAAACTATATTTTTTAAAGTATTAAAACATACTTAAAACATATGATTTTAAACCTAATTAAAATATATTAAAATAATATATTTTTTGTGATTTTTTTGAATATTCTTAAAATAGATATATTAAATGAGAAGTGTGTGAAAAATCAAGTGAAATTGATTTAATTTGATAGGTGAATTCATTAGTTAAAGTTGTGAAGAAAATTAAATGGGAAAAGTGGTAAAAAATATGGTTTTGTCTCCACCAAGGCTTGAACCCACATTCTCATTGTCACCACACAAAACAAAGCCAACTGAGCTACACGCTCAATGTGACTAAAGAGGGGTTTTGTTTGGTTATATGTGAAACACGCGTGATAAATGGGAAAAAAATAACAAAAGGTCTGAGGGGGGGATCAAACCCCAGACCTTGTGGCAAGAGAGAGTGGAAGCGCATGTGACCAAGTAAGCAAAACGATGTATTCGTTTAGAATACATCTTCAATTCATTATATTTTAAACTTGCCCCTGAGAGTTTGAAAAATGGCGCGCTTCACCATCTTCGTCTTCAACCTCAAGCTCCACCATTTTTGAATTTCTAACTCTCTCAAATCTCAACCAATTGCAAAATTGTAAAGAGCAAACTTGCTCCAAATTCACTCACGATTCTAGATATATAACTAATATGAATTTATATTAACTATATCTACTGAATTAAACAAAATACGTGAAGAACCCTAAAATTTAAAAACAAAATTAAATGATGATGCTGAAAAATAAATGAATGGTGATAAAGGGTTTTTAATCCTCTGAGGATGCTGAATGAACTGGTATCGAGATGTATTGCAAAGAGTACTTAAATAAGAGTGTTAGCGCTTGAAAAAATACCTCTGAAAATGGAGGTCGATGACTATGGTGGAGAGCTTCTGGCTATGTATGAATGATCCTGAAAGCTTCCTGGTGACTCAGTGATGCAAACTGAATGCTTATTGCAACTTGAATGCTTCAGAATTGCCCTACTCGACACCTTCTATTTGAGCTTCAAGTGAACATGGAGGTTGGTGATTCTGTCGTTACAGATGTGCTGCAGGCATTTGAATAGCTTCACCATACCTCTAGGAACATGTTGATGTGCTTAGATTTGTTTGACACCCTCTGAATTATTCTACAGATCCCCAACTGCTTGAGCTTCAAAATGAAAGTGAAGATGGTGTTCTTGCACTTTCAGAAGTGTTCCAGGTACTTGGATCACTTCTAATGAACCTCCTTGAGATGATAGAAGGCTTACTTTCAAAAGAAAAGCTCTGGTTTGAAGAATTCGATTCTTCTTGCCAAAGAACTCTTGAAAACCATAAGCATGAGGGAGAGTAAGAGAAAGCAAGAATTCTGGTTGCTTTGGTGTGTCTAATACTGAGGAGGGCACTTGTATTTATAGGCAAAGATCTCTGTACAGATTGAAGAGAGGGAACTTGCTTAGTGAGGTAGTTTTGGTTTCTTGGCCATGAAGAAATTCAAGGAATCTTGCAAATGTAATGATGGCAAACTCGGGCTAGCTCCCTATCCATTGATCTCTTGTGATCTTGGGGAACATTTTTGATGCAGAGGAGAGTTCTAATTGGTTGGGAAGAGATTCCTTTGGTGATTCACCACTTGGCCATAAATTTCCCAAATGTAATAATTACATAATCACATGTTCTTGTTTTGGGAATATTCTTTAATCCTTATGCCATGGTGAAAATGAGTGCATGGTATCTCTACTGATATGTTATGGGTCATGTAGCATCAATTGGTAGAGCCATTTGCACAAATTTGCAAAGTTCCAAAATTGAACATGACCTATAATTTCACTTCATGCCCAACTTTGAACAATCATAACTCCTAGCTCAAAATGAATTTGGAGAAGGTTGAGCATAATTTGGAAATCCCTTAACACGTACTTCAATTCATTAGTTTGGAGTTTCTTCAAAATCATTTGGGAAAATTGTTTAAAATGGGCCTAAAGTTTAAAGAAAACTAGGTTAAAAAACACTTAGAATTTTTCTAAGTGTTTATGACCTATAACTTCCAAAGCTCATATCTCTTAAATGATTGATCTCTTGAAAAAAGTTCCAATGTGAGAAGTTGTTTTATTTTGTGATATCTACAACTTTCATGTTGGAAGTTTTTTGAGTTGTGTAGGTAAAATTTTGAGATCCATGAACTAGGTCAAAATGCACTAGTTTGACTTTTTGTTGATTTTTTTATCCTTGATGAATTTTCTTGATTTTCTTTGGACAAATGACTTTTATAATCATACATTGATGATATTGATCCCTAAAAGTCATGGTTTGGTCCAAAACCCTAAAAGTCAAAAGTGTCCTTGTATAGTTGACTTTTTCCAAATGAAGTGAAATCTTGGACTTTTGTGATGAATCAAGTTCTCCTCCTCAAATGGGTGATATAAATGAAACATATTGAGGGAATAAAAGTTCTTGAACCATGTTTTGAGTTGTGGAGACATGTCTTGATTAAAAGTCAACTGTCTAGGTGAATTAGGTCAAAAACCCTAATTTGTAGGCCAGATGAAATTGATGACTGTGGATCTTGAATTGAAGTACAATGCCCAGTGGATATTGTCATATGGATTATTTGAAGATGATTGAACTCTCTGATTGATGCCCTGAAGTTTTTTAGGGTTTCCCAAATGTGGTCCCTGATTTCAGTCCTTGATGGGCTCAAAACCCTAGTCTGGTGACCTGAGCTAACCTGAGTCCTGGTGACCGGTGTCTGATCATCATGGGTGGATAAAAGAAACATCTGAGTCCTATGATTGAATTAGAGCTCATTTTCTTCATTGATTGATCCTTTTCCTGAGCTCTTTTACTCCTGAATACCCTCGTCTGAGTACTAGGTAAACAAATGACTGCTCTGAGTATTTGTCTTGAGTTGATGAAATTTGTGACATCTCATGGGGGGGTCAAAATTAGGGTATGACACCTACCAGCCATAGGTTTTTTCCAGCTATCCCTAACAGTTTCCTGAAAGCCATAAATATCTATCCAACTATTATTAAACCTGAAACTTCTCTTCTTCTGTCTAGGAATTGCAAGGTTACTCATTTATAACATGGCATGGTCTGAGATGTGAGGAGATAACACATTCAGGTTGAGGTTACCATTACCATGAAACCAGGCTGTATTAGCAATAAGCCTATCTATTCTAGAATAGATAGGGTTGTCACTCTGTTTATTAGTCCATGTGAAGAAAGCACCTTTGTTGTCCATCTCACAGAGACCTGTTGCTCTCATCATATCAGTATAATCCATATATTCAGCTTCCATTATCAATTTTCCACCAACCCTATCATTAGAAGTAACTACATTATTATAGTCCCCCACTGCACACCAAGGCCCTGTATACTTTCTCTACAGCTCAATCATATGCTTCCAAAGTATCTTTCTATGCTCCAAATGATTCAAGGCATATATGGAAGTTAACCAGAATCTGAAGCCCCCCCATCAAGTCATAAACACCACAGTGAATGTTTTGATTGGAACTGCTCACAGGTATAATATCCACCTTATTATTATCCCATTGGATCCAAATTCTACCATTATCGTGATGGTTATAGTTATCTATATAGACTCCTTTCAAGTGAAGTTTTTCTCTAACAGCCTTAGCATTAGTCTTTTTAACCCTAATCTCAATTAGGATGACAATCTCAGCCCGGAATTTTAGGAGATGGGAGCTAATCTCCCTAATTTTTCCAGCCTTATTAAGCCCCCTAATGTTCCAAGAGACTAATGATCGGTCACCATTCCTACCTAATTTCTATCATGGATTCGGTCTAAATTTGTTGATTCGGTAACACTTTGATCAATGTTTTATTGTTTTTGTTTAAGTATTTCATGTTTGATTGTTTTTATGTTTACTTTGCATTATGTTTTAATTTAAGTTATTTAGATGCTTTTGATGCCGTTTGGTTAGTCGTGTACAAGTTTCAGCTTTGAATAAGTCATCTTAAATGTCGAAGCAACCATGAAGGAAGGAGGAGCAAGAGAAAGATGAAAATTCAAGGTTCTGGGGTCAAACACGGCCGCCCGTGCTTCCACGCACGGCCCGTGTTAGATGATCAACTCTCCTCCATACAAAATCCAGGGGCGACACACGGCCGCCCGTGCTTCCACGCACGGCCCGTGTCAGGATGGCTGGGAGAAAAAAAAAATAAAGAGCAACACGGCCACCCGTGCGTCCAAGCACGGCCAGTGCTGCTGAGAGCGTGAAAACTTCCAATTTTAGGGCTTTTTCATTAAATCTCCACCTTGAGGGCACTTTAGACATTGCATTTGGCTGAGATTTGTACCTAGACTATTTAGTTGAGTTTGAGAGAATTATTGAGGGACTTTTGCATCATACGATAGAAAATCACAGAGGTGAGAAGATAGCTTCATCAGGAGTTTTGGAGACGGAGAGATTCAAGGGTTTCCACCATTGAAGATCAAAGTCACCATTATTTTTTAGTAATGTCTACATTCTTTATTATGTCTTTCTTGAATATTATAAGAGGCTAAACCCCCAATGCTAGGGGGGTGGTCCTGATTTGGTTTTTGTAATAACGATGAAATTGTGATTTCGTCAATACATTGGTTTATATTATTCAGTTAAATTATGCAATGTTCTTCTTGTTTTCTTTATCGGTCAAATAAGGATTAATCTATGGCTAACAAATACAGGACTGTAGTTGTTAGGGTTTGTGCATAATTTGATTATAATAGATATCACCTAGGACTAGGGATACCCTATAATTACCACATAATCTTGATTATATAAAAGCTTGGTTTCAATTTAGGTTCCTAAGGACTTAGGATTTAGGTTGGAAGACCAAAGGTTTCCTCACTAAGGACTTAGGAGGAAACACCCTAAGGATGTGGTAACTGAATGTTATGAACTTGTTGAAGAGATCTTAATTCTGAGTGTTACATGCCAAATCAACCACTCACCCTAGCATCTCATATATTTGATAACAAAAATCAATTTATTTTTCTCATTATTTTACTTTGCAAGGATTTATTCCCCCAAAACCAAAACATTAATCTTTTGTTCAATTGAATCATATTTTACGAATCTGTATTTCCTACGTAGTCCTTGAGATCGACATTTGGGGAATTTCCCCTATTATTACTACAGAGGCAAAAATAGTACACTTGCTATTTTTCTGATCAACTAACATGGACCTCTATCTACAACCACTAGGTGGTCATTCAAAACCCCTAGTGCTTCAAATCCATTTAAACAATTCACCTACTGTGAATTTCAGGGAAAAGATGGCTCTTACGTCTGTCTCTCCCAGCTTTTTGTACTCTTGTCAGTTCTTTCTCCTCACCATCATCAGCATTCTCTTTGTGACTATCCTTCGGAGTGGAGATCACTTCAATGTATTTCTTTGGCTCCTCAGACTTCTTCTGTTTAGGCTTCCACATTTTTACCTTAGGTTTCTCTCCACACTGATGTCCAACTTGTTGGCACTTATCATAATATTTAGGTCACCACTCATACTCCACCAATTGCTTTCTTTGCAGGCCTCTACTATCCTTGATTGTTATCTCATCAGGTAGTTTCTTGGTAATATCTACCTCCACCAAGATACGTGCATATGATACTCGCAGTTTATGAGTAGTGCACTCATCTGTCACCAGGGGGTTCCTTAAGCACTCCCTATCTTGTTTAAGCTTGAAGCTTCCCATAATTGGAGGGGAAACATGGGAAGCTTAATCCAAATAGGAAGAGTTCTTAGTAAGTCCTTCTTGAGATTGAATTCGGGACTCCATTCCTTGACCAGCATTGGCATTCTTCGAATGGAGTATGGCCCCTTCATCAGCACGAATTCCATATCCTCAGACTTCTTGAATCGCAGTATTAAATATCCCTCATCATGATAGAACAAATCTGGCAATTGAACAAAATTCCACACCTTCTGCATAAAGTTCTTGATAGCGTGAATACTCAAATCCTCGCCCATCACATACAAAATTAATGCATTTTCTCAGAATTGGAGTTCTGACGCTAGATCCTCATCATTGATCTTAACTTCAATTTCACCATTTGTAACCACCAGCGCAACATACTCCATTGGTCTTCCCTTCGTTGGATTCCGATTGTCAGTGATAACATCAACCCACAATCGTCGCGATTCAGGCTCCACTTTGATCTCAATTAGGGTTTCATCAATGGATCTTTTCTTGGTGTTATCTGATGCTCTCGTTTCGCTCATGCTTCCCTCATCTTCATCAATCTTCTCAGGTGTTACCTCTGGTTGGCTCTCCGGTGGCGTAGAGCTTGTCGACAACGTCGACACCGTCACTTTCGGACGCCCACGTGATCGCTTCGCTCCCATCAGAGAATTTTCTTATTATTAATTACATATTTTACTTATAACACATTAATAAAATTTGTTATTTTATTTAATAATAAAATATATAATATTAATCAAATTTTTATATTAAATTATAAAATATAATAATCATTCTTTACACTCTATTAATTAAATTCTGATATTAAATTATGAATTTTATAAAATTTTATAAATAAAATTGTTTAAGAAATAATTATCTAAGTTCAAGTTTATATCTATTTTACGAGTTTTTATAATATCCGAAATAATTTTAATATTTTTCTAGGTACCCACCATTCTATGCTGAAATAAGTATCGGATCAATGTTGGAATTGATAATTATTAGTATGATAACTAATGTGTCGGTTATGTGTGCAACTATATATTGTGAGTCTAATTATTAGCAATTGTTACAAATGCCTAAAACAGTTTTGTAATGTGAATGAGAGAGATGGGAGATATTTATAATTTTGTAGGTATGGTATAATTTAAAACAAGTGTTTCATTATGGATCCACTACCTGGATGAAATTTATAATCTTCAATTTAGAGTCTACCATTTTAATAGTTCTAAGGAAAACGATTGATTTTCAGTTTTGACAAAATAAAGAAAACGATGGTTTATGTTCTCATAAGTGAGAAGGTTAACCAATTTCACAAGTATGACTTTTGCATGTTGACACTGTATAAGAAATTGAGATTTTAGTCCTGTCCTATGAAATTGAAAGTTACATGTTTTTGTTGAATAGTATTTCATTAAGAGAAGTGTTAAGAATATATTCTTTAATATTAAAATTAAATTAAAATTAAGTATGTTTAAAGTTCCTTTAAATATGTTTAAAATTAGGTATTTTTCTATTTCGCTCTTTTGAAAATTTCGTTAAAGAATTGTCTCTCTAAAGTTAAAAATATAGGTTTTGATTTCTTCTGGAACTTAAAGACGATTTTTACAATTTAACGACTGAGAGAAAATTAGTAAAAAATAAAATAAAAAACACATTTAGTGAACAATGTGAAAGGAAAAAATAAGGACTAATTAGTTAGTAAGAAGATGAAGAGTTGGGCAGTGCCTACCAAGATTAGAAAGTATGTACTCAATGCACATACTTTATGATAGGCAAATCGTGTCCCCTGACCCGCAACATCTACAACAACATTTAGGTGATAAATATAATTTTCGATAGGAATGAGAATCTAACATGACATCCCCTAGTCTCTTTTATCTCCCTTTTGGATTTACTCGAATCATCCCTAATCGTGTTACCATCGGGTCGAGGGCCTCAAGTGTACTAATTCTTGAGTGATCAATAATTTTTGTGTGGTCGAAAGATGTAGAAAATACGATACATCATAAAGGATGATAATCACCTCACTAATTTGAAGATGAAATGATGATGTCTCTATGTGTCATCTCACAAAAATTCAAGCAATAGAGCACAATCAATACAACCATATATAGTCCTACTGAAGTCCTTCACCCTAGATAGCTCCAAGACTTCCTGAAATCATGGTTCATCAGGTAGTGACATCTTTGATATTTTCCTTCCATGGTTTATATATTTTAGTGTGTCGCAGTACTGCAAAAATAAATATATCAACGTCATACAATTCAATTAGTATAAAATAATTGTTTTAAAGAGTAGTAAAACATGTATGTTACCTCTCATTCCCATATTTGAACTGCAACATGGTGTGCACATAGAGTAAGTAGTGAAGTGTCTTCGGAGTCTCCTAGAAAGCAGGTGCACCAATGTCAGATTCGACTACATGCGCATGTACATCAATATGAACATAGGAAGTATGTGCTTAGTCATGAGCTAAAAGATACATGACCCCAAAAAGATGATCCTTCAACAATAAACGACGATTCTCTAACCATGGGTCGCGAGATTCTAACTTTCTCTCTGCACACTAAATTATGTGTGGACACTTTGTTGTTCGTCAAACATTTTTTTCTATAATCAAACAAGAAAAGGAATATATAAAACCAAAGAAGCGGAAACAATGTATTAGTAAACATAACCAAAAAACAGAACGAAAGACAGAAAAATCCATATTTTATTATTTGTACCAAGGGTTCGGATTTCAAAATTCGGCCTAAAATGCACCAAAGCAGAATGTGTTCATGCATGTACCTTAACCCTCAGATGTCTCAAATTCACACCAAATTTTATTAAGAACAAACAAATTGTATATTCCTATTGAATATATCCTAATGTAGCATAACTATAATCTATTGAGAAATTACATGCATTACAAATAAAAAAACCAAAAAAAAAAAATAATATGAGAAACTTAACAAGCATGAGAGATGTTTGTGCTTAACTTTAATAGAGAGGACTAAAAGTTGATTAACATCCTAAGTTTAAACGTACACGAGTAGAATTTAAGAGAAAGTTTAGAACATTGTGAGAGATGAAAGGGAGACATTTCTTTTACATTTTTTACTGTGGTTTTGAGGCAAAGTTTGTTGTGGCAAAGTTTGTTGTGGTGTGATAGGACGTGTCCAGATTCCAAAATTCGTAAAAAAAAAAACTTGTATTTGACGTGTTTGTTAATTCATCGAATTTCAAAACTTAAATTTTGAAAGTATTTTAGAAAATTTGTCGGTGTGTGCGCGTAAAGTAAAGGTGTAGTGAACAATTAAAAAAAAGTGTTAATGGGTCTGTTCCATATTCTACCTCTTCTCATGGGCCCAATGAAAATTTCCATTATTTATGGCTGTTTCAAAATAAAAGAGCTACTTAGTCATCAAAAACGGTTTTTTAAACTCAAATTACTAAAATAAAGTTTCTCAATTATAATCTATGTTGGAATATGTATAATTATATTATTGAATATATAAAATTATACTATTGAATACCGAAAATTTGCTAATATTCTCTTCAATTTTAAATTAAATATATTAATTATTTAATAAATTAAAAAAGGTAATTTTTTTAATACTAAGAATTAGAAGGAAGCATTTGTCTTTTTTAAAATTGATTTTTATAATGTAACAGAATTTTTATAAAGGAATTTTTTATAAAAGTTTCAAATGAAAATTTAGTTTGAATAGTTATTCCTAAAATGTTATTTTAGGTATTTTAACAAAACTTTTTTTAATATCAAAATTTTAAAAAATTATTTAATTTTTGAAGCAATTTCAAATACATTTTCATAAAATTATTTTTAAAATATTATTTTAAAAAACTTACGATTTTGACTATATTTTGATTTTAATAATACTTTTTATGTTATAAGATATCAAAAATAATGTTTCAATTAAAAAAAAAACGAATATAAAAATTTAAAAAACAATTTTATAAAATCTATTATAAAAAAATTATTTTTTTAAAGCTAAAACAACATGTCCTTCTTGCTAAAATGAATGGGGTATATTCTTTCAATATTTAGTGGAGTAGAGAAAAATGCAAACATGCTAAGATTATACACCTAACTATGCTATAAGTCATGATGTGTAAATAACAGAATTTCCAAAATTTTCTTTTACTATTGTTTTGACTTTCACATGTGGCATGGTTTCCACCATTAGTGGAGAATAAAAAGTCATGAATGAAATAATTGGTTGCGCAGTGATTTTCTAGTGGCTGCTACAAAGGTTTTTGACAAATTGAGGCAAACTAGTTAAAGCCAATAAGAAAAGGGGAAAAAGATAACACGAATATTACTACAGGAAGACAACAAGAGACTAGTAATAAAGCAATGTACTTTTTGGATACGTAATGATATTGAGAATTTTTCGACCAATCTCACGTTCCTCTTACGCACTATCGAATTGTCTATTTTGTTCTCGTGCTTCTGCAGATTCATCTCCGAAAGTACATTTTTATTTTATTTTAACGTTGTTTTGTTTTGTAGATGCACCTACAGAAGTTTTCTGCATGTGCATCTACGAAAAGGTTTTGGTGTTATATCTCGCGCCAGACCCTTCCCCTCCCTCATTCTCCTCATTTCAAACTCTCAACTCTTATACACTCTCAAACTCCCTCAACCCTAAATTTCAAACTTCACATTTGTTTCTCCTGAACTCGACCTACATTGTCAACATCAAGTATCAACACATTCCATCAAGTTCAAATCTCTATTAATCGGTAAGTTTTCGATATTTCGAGTTATTTTAGAGTATTTGTGAAATCGACTTAGAATTTGATATTTATGTGTAGAAATGATTGGATATGTTTAGAAATAGTGTTTATAGACAATGTAAGTAATGTTTTAGGTTTAAAATGTGCGATCAAGCCACAAAAATGGTCATTTTGGTGATTGAACAGTGGAGTTACGCCATTATTGCGTTTTCTGTTTTAGTGGCTTCCGTAGATCCATCTACGGAAGAGATGAACGTTAGGGAGTTTCGTGGATGCACCTACCGAAGCACCCAATGTTTTTGAAACAAAGGTACTTCCGTAGATGCATCTACCAAAGAATCCAATGTTATGAAAATAAAGTACTTCCGTAGATGCATCTACGGAAGAGTAATTTTATGTTTTTATTTTGATGTTTATTTATAAATACCCAGTATCTAAATCGAGCTTTTTGTATCATAATGTAGACATCATGACCCACGGCCCGGATAGAGACATTCATGGGAGGACCGCACAGCACGCATCCGTCCGACGAGAACGGTCGCGTGTAGTATCTCAGGTCACTGATGGAGCAGCTGTTCCACCTGATTCACCTACGACATCTAATACATCCGCCTCAACCGTTCCTTCTCCATCACCCGCTTCAGCCGTGCCTACTCCTTCACCCATCCCAGTCAGGCCTTCACCATCTCCTCCCTCCTCTACTACTGTACCACGGAGGCCTCGGGATGATCCTGAGGATTCCTCACAGATGCCACCACCCCACAGACGTCGTCGTTGCCTACCCAGAGGTTCCCCAGAGGTTCTACAATCATGGGCGGAAGATTAAAGATCTCGCACAGCCTGACGAGTTATGGTTTCAGGAGCTACTGGCAGCTTCAGGCATGAGGGATCTCTGTATGCTCGGCTACGATACCATACATAATGGTGTGCTTGCGGTCTTTGCAGACAGATGGCATCCTGAGACATCCTCATTTCATCTACCCCACGGTGAGATTACCATCACCCTAGATGATGTGGCATGCCTACTTCATCTACCTATCAGGGGTACCCTTCTTTGTCACAGTAGGATGACGAAGGCGGAAGCTCGGGAGATGCTGATTGCTGAGCTAGGGGTTGATCCTGTAGAGACAGTATGATGTGGAGCTCACTGCGGCACTGCAGGCTGAGGGGGATGTGTTAGAGCAGGCTACACACAGAGAGCGGGCCCTGAGATGCTACTTCTTATATTTGATAGGCACTCAGCTCTTTGTGGACACGGGCTCGTCGTACACAGACATCATCTACCTGACGTACTTATCGGATATAACACGTATCCATGAGTACAATTGGGGAGCGGCTGTACTGGCATACAATTATCATAGACTTGGAGAGGGATGCCTGTGGAAGGCAAGGACAGTTGCAGGCAGCTGTACTCTTTTGTTGGTAACAATCTTACACTTTTCTACTTTTTTATAGTTTTTTTATTGTACTTGAAAATAACCGTGTTTTTTTCTAGGGTTGGATACTACAGCACTTCTCAAACATTATTGACTAGGTAGAGGTAGAGGAGTACACATAGGTCATACCACGTGCCAGTGCTTTCACCCCTCTTAGAGGGAACCAGGTGCCGGATCCATACTGATCGGTAAAATAGCAAGTGTACTGTTTTGCCTCTGTAGTAATAACGGAGAAATTCCCCGAATGTCGATCTCAAGGACTGCGTAGTAATATCGAGTTCAAATTGTAGTTCAATTAAACAAAAATTAATGTTGGGGTTTTGTTTGCAAATTGTCACTAAACAATAATTAAAATAAGCAGAAAAGTAAATTGGCTTTTTTGACAAATATGAGTATTATGCTAGGGTAAAGTGTGTGATTGTCCCTATAATAACCTTAGCGGTAAAACCTTTGAACATTCAACCTAAATCCTAATTCCTTAGAGATTTATTATGAAATCGGGCAATTGTTTTATCAAGAGTTAACCGGTAACTATAGGGTATCCCTATTCCTAGGTGATATCTACTATAATCTAATTGTACAAAAACCTTAACAACCGTAAATCAATCCTTGTTTGTCCGACAAAGAAAGCATAAAAACATAGTACAATCAAATTGAATAATAAAACATACAATTGAGGAAATTGGGAATTCAAAGTCATTACATGATCCAATCAGGGACACCCCCTAGCATTGGGGGGTTTAGCTACTCATATTGTTCAAAGAAAACAAAATATAAAATAGAGACATTACAAGAATTAAGATGAAAGTTGATCTTCAATCGCTTCCATTCATGAAAACCTTCTTCTCTCCCAAACCCTTGTTTTCTCCAATCTTCAATCGTGTCTTCTCCTCCCAAAAAGTCCTCTAATTCATCGTTAAAACTCTTCTAAAAAGTGCAGACTCACTTAGGTTGGTTGGCCCACAGCTTAACCCATGGAAAAAATATGAAAAAAAATCATAAAATCAGCGTCACATGCTGACACGGGCCGTGTCAGACTTCTGTCATCTTAAAACTTATTTTTTTTCTCCCAGGCCTCTTGACACGGGTGCCCATGTCAGGTAACACAGCCCGTGTCAGCCCATAACTTCAGAATTTGGCTTTGAGTTCTTCATAAAAGTTGTAGCCTTTTTCGTTAGCAAAATTTTGCCACCGGAACCGCGTCAATCGGAGTTACGAAGCTCTAGTTATGATCAAAATACTACACGCCTGTCACGATGAGAAACATGCTGAAAATTTCCATATCTCACACTTTCTAACACGGGCTGTGTCAGCCCTCTAACTTTCATCTCTATTGCATTTTATTGGTCAAGCTTCATCCTAACACGGCCAGTTTCAGGTGACACAGGTGGTCGTGTCAGACCTCATGTAGCTTGATTTTTCACTTCCTTCGAAACTCCCCTTTTTGTACTTTTTCGCATTGATTTATCTCGATTTATTCCTTTGAGCCTGCAAACAGTAAAATACACAACCAAAGCATAAAATGTAGAAGAATGAAGTAAAACACTTGACAATATAAAGCAAAGACGACTAAAATCAACGGTAAATAAACGTGTAAAAACCACTGATCACCTACAAGCGCGCTCTTGACCGCATGGCCGCAGAGGACATCAGGTATTGCTGCTATGATGAGCACCAAGTGAAGGTTCTGTTTGATGAGATGGCTCTGTATTCTGGATGGTTGGCCGACAGCTCGGCCATTGTTGTACGCTACCTTCCGGAGCGTGTCATGCGTCAATTTGGATACGAGCAGACGATACCTCACGATCCTACTGTTTCAGCTCCTATCGCCATGACCCGCAGACAGCTAGATGAGGTCTTTGCAGACTGGGAGCATCACATGATCCATGAGGAGGCACGAGCGACGCTATCAGAGCACGATTGGAGCTGTGCCGAGGGGTAAATCACATGGTACTATAGATTCTCACATCCATACATGCTTCTAGTTGCAGAGGGAGGTCCTCCCATACCAGCCCACGAGGAGATTCTCCGTGCGCATCAGGCTCAGTTGGACCATACTGAGGATCTTCTTTCTCTGTGTCATCAGATAGCTAACAGGGGCATCAGAGCCATTGTAGAGGATTTATTCCCTGAGGGGACTGCTTCTAGGCGTGTGCTGGATAATATGATCAGGATGGCAGAGAGTGCATTTATGTACTATCGACATCGTGCCAGGACCCGTGGGACACTTGATGCTAGGGGTAGAGCCAGCAGATCCCTTCATGTATTCGGAGGGGATGCACATGATGGTACACAGGAGGACGCCCGACATACTCAGTAGTTATATTTGATGATGTATTTATATTTCATTTTTGTTTGTATTTGATGATGTACTCGACATTATTTATATATTGTATTTTTATTGGTCTACCTACCGTTGTCTTTAAATTGCATTACTGAATCTGAAAATGTATGTCTTTAAAAATGGAGTTTCATCATGAAAATGACATGAATTCAAAAAAAGCAGACTGTTCCGTAGATGCACCTACAGAACACTCTATTTTCACCACATTCTGTGGATGCGTCTACGGAAGTATTTTTAAAATGAAAATAAGGTGAAGTTAACTGTGTTTTCTTTTATTTTATACGCTTCCGTAGATGCATCTACGAAAGGAATCAAACTTTTTCAAAAAATGACGTGCTTTCGTATGTGCATCTCCGGAAGAAATGGGCAAAAATGGAAATTTGCATGGTGTATAAGAGATCTATGGGGTGCATTGAGAAACCTTCATGATATTTTGTTCTTTGGAGAGTGAAAGCAATCTGATTTGGATTTTTTCTTTATCCTTTATGATTTTCTTTTCATTTGTGATTATTTTTATTTATTGTAAAAAATCAATGACTAAAAAGAAAATTAGATGAATTTGTAGTCTTCTTAAATAAATTAGGAGATCATTATTTGAAGAAATTTTGTATAGAGACTAAAATCGAATTTAGGTTATTTATAAGGACGAAAAAAATATTTAATCTTTAAAAAAATATGTCAATGAAGTTAGAGTAGGTCAATAAAGTGGAGACAGTATAAGAATGTCAATGGGGCGGGGGCGAGATCTTCATCCTCAGCCTTAAAATCTATTTCCTTTCTCTGTCTCGTATGCTTGTTACAAGAGATTTTTTACTCTAACTCAGTTTCCATGGATCCTCAAAATCATAATAAAATAAAAATGAAATGTATTATTTTTAATCAAAGTAATAGTAAAAAAGTTCTAAAATTAAATAAAGAAATGTACAAATTATTTTCTTACGATAAATTTATTATTTTGACAATACTTAATTCGTGTTTGTGAAATTTTTTATCTCCAAAAATTTTAAATTTCAAGAAGTCTAAAATAATCATTTAGAGCTCCATCTATTTTTTAATATCATTACATGAAGTCTCTTCTCTTTGTTAAGCAGGGCTATGATAAGGGAAAAGAACATATTTGCTTCTTATATCCAAAGCTAAGTTTGGGAAAGTTTGGCTATTTTAAAACAATTGTAAATGGTCAGTTGTTAGATGAGGTTGATCTTAAGGACGACAATGGGGTGGTTAATGATACCGAGGAAGAAGTTTTAGCCATGTGTTAGCTGAAGATTTCGTTTTGCAAACATGGTCCTTCGAAGGATAAAAACTCGAAGGAAGGATGGTTACTGATGACCATCTTTGAAGATGAAAATGGCTCCTGATGGCCATGCTTCGAGAATGAAGATTTCTAAGTTATAACGAAGATAGTGAATGTTGAAGCTAGTAGGAGTATATGTCTTCGAAGACTTAGACAGATTTCGTGAAATATGTTAAGTATTGACACTTAGCGTGCTTTTGTAGTGTTTTAATGTTAAATACACTGCCACGCGTCGAAGAAGGACTTAGGCGGGAGGATTTGAAATTCGAAGACGGTTTCGTAACTGTCTAAAGACAGATGGCGTTCCTGAGGTTCTTATGAGAAACGTGGCATTAGATTAGCGTAGGACCGTTAAGTTCGAAACTAGTATAAATAAGGGTCTTAATATTAGGATTCCGTGTGTTCATTTTGTACAAATCACTCACATATTACTCAAGTATCAAGTGTTAAAGAGAAAGAGTTCGCTGAGAAATGTACGTATGACACCACCATTTTAATACATGTGTATTTTCCCTTTATTTTCAAGTATCTTTCAATATTATTGCATTTCGTTTACTTCTTGCCATTTACGTTTTTGTACTCATTATTTTCATGTCATTTATCTTTGAAGTATTTAACATTTCTGCACTTTAAGATTTTTGCACTTTTACAGTTTCGTCTCATATTTTATCTTGACTTAACTTTCGCTGAAGTTATACTCACGTGTATAACGAAGTGATTGCTAATTTTGTTTGTTTCGTTCAAAGTAATTCTTATTGACAAGATGAATCATAGATATGGTTCGAATGACCATCAATAACAATCTTCTTGACTATGTCCTAGGATCAATCTAGTCGATCCTGCGAGTAACCAAATCATATTTATTATAGTTTGGAGGACTAGCGGTTGTTTACCGGAAATCACCGTAAACAAATTGGCACGCCCAGTGGGACAGTGTCAAGCAGATTGTTTTTAATCAATTGTTTTATTTTTGTCTAGACAATATCAAGACCTTGTATGAACCTTAGGAACGGTAAGTTAACGAACAGTGCACAACCGATTCCCAAACGAAGGTACAACAAGAAAATGGCCGTTACGACCAGTGCAGGGGGAGATCAAGATCCCCCACAAGGCTCAGGATCAGGAGCGGCAAATTCGACTTCTACTCAAGGAGCACGGGATATACCGGGTCCAAATGGATCGAGACCTGCAGATAATTCCCAGGCTATGCCTGAGAATAATACAGGACAATCAGGGACTATTCCAGTTTCAGTGTCGACCACCGCACCTTCATCCACAAGCGCGGAGGAGATGCCACTTTCCTCGACAAATGCTGCAAATAACTTATTTAACCAGGGGTCGAACTCTGCTTTCGAGTGGAGGCCAAATTACCCATACGGAATACCATACCCATTTGGAACAGGCGTACGAGGGGCAGGACCTACATATGCTACAACTAACAATGCGACGTTTTCGCCAAATGTTGGTTCAGTGGGTCGAAGTGCACACAATACTGGCTTTTCTGCCCAAATACCCAATTTTACCACAAATAATCAAGCAGCATTCCGGCAAGAAATGGATGCAAGCAACCATGATATGTTAGGGGTCTTGGCCAAAGAATTGGCTTCAATTTTGAATCCACTAGCAACAAATATCACTAGTACGAATCGGGAAAACGTGGAGATTTTTCAAAAGATATCATCTCAAATGAATCGAATGGCAGATTTCATGGGAGTTCCACCACCTAGACGAAAAGACAAGCAGCCTTTGAATCAAGAAGAGAGGCCCATTTTGGAACGTATACAAGATGTGGTTCCCCCGTCTAGGACAGCCACTAAGAATGTAGGTGCCCCACAGAGAACAGAAACGATCGAAGGGACTCAAGTAATAAACTTAGAGGCTTCGAATCAAAGAACTGTCCCCGTTCGACAGGAAATGGAAGAAGATCGACCCAGATTAAGGATTGTGGGTAGGAACGAACATCCAGATGAAATCGTCTAGAGAGTCAGAAGAGAAAATCTGGCTACAGAAAATAACCTAACTGCCATGATAGAAAGGGTTATGGCCAATAACGGCCTTAGTACTGGACTTCGACGTCCAAATTATACATCCCCCATATCAGATTATATCATGCAAACAGAGTTGCCTAGAGGCACTAAAGTACCCAAGTTCACAAAGTTTTCAGGCGAAACTAGCGAGTCAACTGTCGAACATATCGCCAGATACTTGACAGAGGCAGGAGACTTAGCAGGGAACGAGGATTTAAGGATCAAATATTTCCCTAGTTCGCTAACAAAGAATGCTTTCATTTGGTTCACTACTTTGCCACCAAATTCGATAGATGCTTGGGCACACTTAGAAAGGTTGTTCCATGAACAATTCTACATGGGTCAAACAAAGATAAGTCTGAAAGAATTGGCCAGTATTAAGAGGAAGTTTACAGAACCAATTGATGATTACTTAAATAGGTTCCGACTGTTGAAATCAAGGTGTTTCACAACAGTCCCAGAGCATGAACTAGTCGAAATGGCTGCGGGTGGTCTAGATTATTCAATTAGGAAGAAACTAGATACTCAATACCTTAGGGATATGGCCCAGTTGGCAGATAGGGTTCGACAAGTCGAACGCTTGAAGGCAGAAAAGGCTAAGGCAAATAAAAACTATAAAAAGGAAAGGGTAGCGTACGTCGAAGCGGAAGACGCTGATGATGAGTCTTTTAACGACTCATACAACCCTGAAGAAGCCGAAATAGAATTGGCTGAACTGAAGGAAGCGCCACCTTATGCCTGCAAACTACTCAACCCTGCAAATGGAAAAAACCCAGTAGAAAGCGATAAGAACGATAGATTCCCTAAGAAAACTTACACATTCGACGTCACCAAGTGTGATGAAATATTTGATTTACTAGTAAAAGATGGCCAAATGATACTGCCTCAAAATTCCAAAATTCCTCCGTTAGAACAACGGAAGAAGAGAGGTTTTTGTAAATATCATGGTTTTTTGGGCCATAAAACCTCACAATGTTTTCTTTTCAGGGATTTAATTCAAAATGCTATCAAAGATGGGAGGTTGAAATTTGTTGACAAGACCAAGAGCCACATGAGGGTCGACACAAATCCTCTGAACATTGCTGACGCTAGCCTCTGTGAGCCATTGGATATCAACATGGTAGAGGCATCTGAAGTCGAAGTTACGGAAACTAAAACGGTGTTCAATGGAGAGCAGGCTACTGAAAGCCTAAATGATGATGCAATCTTCAATACTGATGTTGAAGAATCTTCCAAGACAGAGATAACTGAGGGTTCGAGGGGAGAGAACAGCAAGGCCACTGAAGACCTCAGGGTGAAGCTCCGGAAAATCCAGATCTCTGAAGTTCCTCCAGCAGTTGTTAACATGGTCAGCGCCAGACGTCCAGTGTCTGAATTTGGCGAATTGGAGACATGGTTGACAAGGCAAAAGGGGGGCATTGAAATTCCTCCAAGAGGAGAAAGCCTCAAGGACTACCTCTGGAATTGCCATGAAAGGAATGGCGGAAAACAATGGATGTGTCCAAGATGTTTGATCATGCTGAATCGAAGGGTCGAAGCAAACTTTGAAAGGGCTCGACGCGAAAGATGGGAACACCCTGGGAGAGAACCAAACCCTCTGCTACAAGTGTACCCAAAGATGGAGGAAGGCTTAGTGGGATTTTTGGTCAGATGTCACAGGGAAAACACTGAAGTTGCACTTTGTCCCAGATGTGGGGCAGTCTATGATGAAATGCTGGCACGATCATTCGAACGTGTGTACTGCTACATGGGTCAAGAAACTCAGGGATTGCGTCCTAACCTATGTTAGAACAAGATTTGTTCTGATCAATTATCTTAGTTTTGATGATAACAATAATATGAATTTTGCTTAAGATAATATGGTACTCTAATCCATTGCAATTTCCCTTTCAGGAAATATATAAAGAGTACGCATAATTCAGCGCTCAGAAGCTTTGTCTCAAAGGGTTCAGCATGCAACATCAGAACATGGTCTGGCAAGACATCAGAAGATGGTCGAAGCAGAATCAGAACATGGGTCTATGGAAGCATCAGAAGAACAAGAGAACAGAAGCACTGAAGTTCTGATGGTATCACGCTCAGAAGCACTTCAAGGTCAGAAGATCAGAAGATGCTATGCACCAAGCTGTTTGACTCTGATGATATTCAAATGTTGTATTCACAAACATCAGATCAGAAGAAAGTACAAGTGGCAAGCTACGCTGACTGACAAAAGGAGCGTTATAAGCTATTCTAGGCTACGTCAGTAGACACAGCGTGAACAAGGCTCGAGGTAGTTGACAAAAGCGTATAACATTAAATGCGATGCTGTACGGAACACGCAAAGCATTAAATGCATTCAACGGTCATCTTCTCCAACGCCTATAAATATGAAGTTCTGATGAGAAGCAAGGTTAACGATTCTGCACCAAAACAACTCATATCAAACTTGCTGAAACGCTGTTCAAATCTAAACTCAGAATCTTCATCTTCATCAAAGCTCACTACATTGCTGTTGTAATATATTAGTGAGATTAAGCTTAAACGTTAAGAGAAATATCACAGTTTGTGATTATCGCTTTTAAGAAGCATTTGTAATACTCTTAGAATTACATTAAGTTGTAAGGAACTAGAGTGATCGTGTGGATCAGAATACTCTAGGAAAAGTCTTAGGAGTGAACTAAGCAGTTGTAACTAGAGTGATCGTGTTGATCAGTAGACTCTAGAAAAAGTCTTAGAGGGTATCTAAGCAGTTGTTCCTGGAGTGATCAGTGTGTGATCAGAAGACTCTGGAAGACTTAGTTGCTGACTAAGTGGAAAACCATTGTAATCCGTGCGATTAGTGGATTAAATCCTCAGTTGAGGTAAATCATCTCTGCGGGGGTGGACTGGAGTAGTTTAGTTAACAACGAACCAGGATAAAAATAACTGTGCAATTTATTTTTATCTGTCAAGTTTTTAAAGCTACACTTATTCAAACCCCCCCTTTCTAAGTGTTTTTCTATCCTTCAATTGGCATCAGAGCGCCGGTTCTAAGGTGCAAGCACTTAACCGTGTTTAGAAAAGATTCAGGAAGAGAAAAACGCTTCAGTAAAAGATGGTTGATGAAAGTGAAAAGTCTACACCTACACCTGCATCTACATCTGGCTCTGCTGAGCAATATAACGGTAACAATGGTTATACTAGACCGCCGGTATTTGATGGTGAAAACTTTGAATACTGGAAAGATAAACTGGAAAGTTACTTTCTTGGTCTAGATGGTGATCTATGGGATCTTCTAATGGATGGTTACAAACATCCAGTAAATGCCAGTGGCGTAAAGCTGACAAGGCAAGAAATGAATGATGATCAGAAGAAGCTTTTCAGGAATCATCATAAATGCAGAACTGTTTTGCTGAATGCTATCTCTCATGCTGAGTATGAGAAGATATCTAACAGGGAAACGGCCTATGACATATATGAGTCTTTGAAAATGACTCATGAAGGAAATGCTCAAGTCAAGGAGACTAAAGCTCTAGCTTTAATCCAGAAGTATGAAGCCTTCAAGATGGAGGATGATGAAGACATTGAAAAGATGTTTTCAAGATTTCAAACTCTTACTGCTGGATTGAGAGTTCTTGACAAGGGATACACCAAGGCTGATCACGTAAAGAAGATCATCAGAAGCTTACCCAGAAGATGGGGTCCTATGGTGACTGCATTCAAGATTGCAAAGAATCTGAATGAAGTTTCTCTGGAAGAGCTTATCAGTGCCTTGAGAAGTCATGAAATAGAGCTGGACGCAAATGAGCCTCAAAAGAAAGGTAAGTCTATTGCATTAAAATCAAATATCAAGAAATGCACTAACGCTTTTCAGGCTAGAGAAGAAGATCCTGAAGAATCAGAATCTGAAGAAGAAGATGAACTGTCCTTGATTTCCAGAAGGCTAAATCAACTCTGGAAGACCAAGCAAAGGAAGTTCAGAGGCTTCAGAAGTTCAAAGAAATTTGAACGTGGAGAATCTTCTGATGACAGAAGATTTGACAAGAAGAAGGTCATGTGCTATGAATGCAATGAGCCTGGACACTACAAGAACGAATGTCCAAATCTTCAGAAGGAAAGTCCCAAGAAAAAGTTTCATAAGAAGAAAGGTCTTATGGCAACCTGGGATGAGTCAGAAGATGATTCAGAAGATGAGCAGGCTAACTGTGCGCTGATGGCGACAGAAGATGACGGATCAGAATCTACATCAGAATCAGATTCTGAAGAGGTATTTTCTGAACTTACTAGAGATGAGTTAGTTTCCGGTCTAACTGAACTTCTGGAACTCAAGTCTCAAATCAGTCTCAAATACAAAAAGCTGAAAAAGCTATTTGAATTTGAAACAAAGAAGCTTGAGTTGGAGAATTCTGAATTAAAAGAAAAACTTTTAAAACTATCCAATAATGTTGGATCTCCTTCTGATTCAGAACAATCCACTCCTAGTCTAAACCATATTCTGAAAGAATATGATTTAAGTTTCAGGAAGTTCTTATCTAGAAGTATTGGCAGAAGTCAGCTAGCTTCTATGATATATGCTGTGTCTGGAAACAAAAGAGTTGGCATTGGTTTTGAGGGTGAAACCCCATACAAACTTGAACCTGTTGATGAAATGAAAATCACATACAAGCCATTGTATGATCAGTTCAAGTATGGCCACTCCCATGATATTAGGCACACTTCACATGCTCAAAGTTTTCACATAACACACACCAAAAAGCATGTGACACAACCTAGGAAATATCATGAAACTCACATTAAAAATTATCATGCTGTTCCTCCTATTGCTTACAATGTTAAACCCAAGTTCAATCAGAACTTGAGAAAATCTAACAAGAAAGGACCCAAAAAGATGTGGGTACCTAAGGATAAGATTATTCCTATTGCAGATATCCTTGACTGCAAAAAGGACAAAGCACAACATGTCATGGTACCTGGACTCTGGATGCTCACGACACATGACAGGAAGAAGGTCTATGTTCCAAGACCTGGTGCTTAAGTCTGGAGGAGAAGTCAAGTTCGGAGGAGATCAGAAGGGCAAGATAATTGGCTCTGGAACTATAAAGTCTGGTAACTCTCCTTCCATTTCTAATGTACTTCTTGTAGAAGGATTAACACATAACCTCTTATCTATCAGTCAATTGAGTGACAATGGTTATGATATAATCTTTAATCAAGAGTCTTGCAAGGCTGTAAATCAGAAGGATGGCTCAATCCTATTTACAGGCAAGAGGAAGAACAACATTTATAAGACAGATCTGCAAGATCTTATGAGTCAGAAGGTGACTTGTCTTATGTCTGTTTCTGAAGAGCAGTGGGTCTGGCACAGAAGATTAGGTCATGCTAGTTTGAGAAAGATTTCTCAGATTAACAAACTGAATCTGGTCAGAGGACTCCCTAATCTGAAATTCAAATCAGATGCTCTTTGTGAAGCATGTCAGAAGGGCAAGTTCTCCAAACCTGCATTCAAGTCCAAGAATGTTGTCTCTACCTCAAGGCCATTAGAACTCTTGCACATTGATCTGTTTGGCCCAGTCAAAACAGCATCTGTCAGAGGGAAGAAATATGGATTAGTCATCGTAGATGATTATAGCCGCTGGACATGGGTAAAATTCTTGAAACACAAGGATGAGACTCATTCAGTGTTCTTTGATTTCTGCATTCAGATTCAATCTGAAAAAGAGTGTAAAATCATAAAGGTCAGAAGTGATCATGGTGGTGAATTTGAGAACAAATCCTTTGAAGAATTCTTCAAAGAAAATGGTATTGCCCATGATTTCTCTTGTCCTAGAACTCCTCAGCAAAATGGAGTTGTAGAACGAAAGAATAGGACTCTACAAGAAATGGCCAGAACCATGATCAATGAAACCAATATGGCTAAGCATTTCTGGGCAGAAGCAATAAACACTGCATGCTATATTCAGAATAGAATCTCTATCAGACCTATTCTAAATAAGACTCCCTATGAATTGTGGAAGAATAGAAAGCCCAACATTTCATATTTCCATCCTTTTGGATGTGTATGCTTTATTCTGAACACTAAAGATCATCTTGGTAAGTTTGATTCCAAAGCACAAAAATGTTTCCTTCTTGGATATTCTGAACGCTCAAAAGGCTACAGAGTATACAATACTGAAACATTGGTTGTAGAAGAATCAATCAATATCAGGTTTGATGATAAGCTTGGTTCTGAAAAACCAAAGCAGTTTGATAATTTTGCAGATTGTGATATTGATATATCAGAAGTTGTTGAGCCAAGAAGCAACGCATCAGAAGCAGAGCTTCTCAGAAGCAAAGAATCGGAAGATCAAGTATCAGCTTCTCTGGAGAATCTAAGCATTTCTGAAGAACCATCTGTCAGAAGATCATCCAGACTCATCTCTGGTCATTCAGAAGATGTCATTCTTGGAAAGAAGGATGATCCAATCAGAACAAGAGCATTCCTTAAGAACAATGCAGACTGTCAATTAGGTCTTGTATCTTTGATCGAGCCAACTTCTGTTGATCATGCTCTAGAAGATCCAGACTGGATAATTGCTATGCAAGAAGAACTGAATCAGTTTACAAGGAATGATGTTTGGGATCTTGTTCCTAGACCAGATGGATTCAATATAATCGGTACAAAATGGGTCTTCAGAAACAAGCTCAGTGAGAAAGGTGAAGTGGTAAGGAACAAAGCCAGACTGGTGGCTCAGGGTTATAGTCAGCAAGAAGGGATTGACTATACAGAAACCTTTGCACCAGTGGCCAGGTTAGAATCTATTCGTCTATTAATTTCATTTGCCACTCAACATAACATCACTCTCTATCAGATGGATGTTAAGAGTGCCTTCTTAAATGGTTATATTGATGAAGAAGTTTATGTCCATCAACCTCCTGGTTTTGAAGACTCTATGTCTCCTAATCATGTTTTTAAACTTAAGAAATCATTGTATGGATTGAAACAGGCTCCCAGAGCTTGGTATGAACGCTTAAGTTCTTTCCTTCTGGATATGGTTTCACTAGAGGAAAAGTGGACACTACTCTCTTTTGTAAAACCTTTAAAAGGGATATTTTAATTTGTCAAATTTATGTAGATGATATTATTTTTGGAACATCTAATGCTACACTTGGAAAGGAGTTTGCTGAGTCTATGCAGGCTGAGTTTGAAATGAGCATGATGGGAGAACTCAAGTATTTCCTTGGAATACAAATAAATCAAACATCAGAAGGAACGTATGTTCACCAAACCAAGTATGTGAAGGAACTGCTGAAGAAGTTTAATCTTCTAGACTGCAAAGAAGCCAAAACTCCTATGCATCCAACATGCATCCTAGGTAAGGATGAGGTAAGTAAGAAGGTAGATCAGAAGTTATACAGAGGTATGATTGGATCTCTTCTATATCTGACTGCTTCTAGACCTGACATTCTGTTCAGTGTTTGTTTGTGTGCTAGATTCCAATCAGATCCTAGAGAATCTCATTTAACTGCTGTTAAGAGAATTCTAAGGTATCTGAAAGGTACTACTAATGTTGGCTTAGTTTACAGAAAATCTAAAGAATACAACTTAGTAGGATTCTGCGATGCTGATTATGCTGGAGACAGAATTGAAAGAAAAAGTACTTCAGGAAGTTGCCAATTTCTTGGAAGTCATTTGATCTCCTGGTACAGCAAGAAGCAAGCAACTATTGCTCTATCAACAACAGAAGCAGAATATGTCGCTGCTGCTGGTTGTAGTACACAGATGCTCTGGATGAAGAGTCAGCTAGAAGATTATCAGATATTTGAGAGTAACATTCCTATATTCTGTGATAATACTTCTGCTATATGTTTATCTAAGAATCCTATTCTTCATTCAAAAGCTAAACATATTGAGATTAAACATCATTTCATAAGGGACTATGTTCAGAAGGGTGTTATATCTTTAAACTTTGTTGATACAGACCATCAATGGGCTGATATCTTTACAAAACCCCTGGCTGAAGATAGGTTTAAGTTCATTCTGAAAAACATCAGTATGGATTTATGCCCAGAATGAGAAGATGAGAAGTTCTCATGTATGAGTATCTTCTGAAATGAATGTGGATTTTTTTTTTAATCAGAAGTTCTGATTGAAATCTTTTAGAAATTATGATTCTGTTAATACTAACGTTTCATTGTCTAAGTTGATTCAGAACCTCTTTTAAAGCAAAACAGCTGTAACGTTTTATCTCGGGATGGTAAACCTGTCGTTACTATTCATAGATAAGCGCGCGTGCAGTTGAAGGGACGCCGACCATAGGTAACTGTGCTAGTCACCTCATTCGTCTTTATTATCTCTCCTCTCGTCACGTAACATTAAATGATTTTCATCATTCGTTTTTTTTTAAATACTCTTCAAACGCTTCTCTTTCCCTATCTCTTTGCACTCCTCATCAAGTTTTTCTCTCTCTCTCTTCCGTTTTCGTCTCTTGCTCAAAACAATTTTTTTTTAAAAAAAATCCTAGCTCAAACCTAGCGTTCACCCTTAGCCTGTTGAAGATCTATGACTCAAAGGCGACAGATCTCTGCATATCTCGGGATGGCTCTCCTAATACCTCTCAAGTCAGACCTCTTCTTTGATGTTGTTATCAACTTTCACCCAAAGACAGAAGACTTTCTTGAGTTATGGGAGGAGGTTAAGAATGATATTCTTAACTTCTATGTTGAGGGAAAGCCCCGTTTGCAACATTAGCTCTCTGTCTGTGAACTGTCCCTCTCTTCCTCTTTGGTCACTTGGATCTCTCCTCCAGTGGAGGTTCTAGTCTGGAAGACAAGAGTCCACAGGGATTCTTGATGGGTTGACACCGAGCGTGTCCTGCTAGGGTGCTGTTTTTAATTTTTGTAGTCATTTCCTCTTGGGATGACTTTTTATGTATTTGCTAGGAATGTTTCTCATCTTGTTAAACATAGGAACCGTTTGTAATATCTTTTGATTATCAATGAAAAGTTTCCTTGTTTTTACATTCCAGTGATTTTATTTGTCGTTTTATGCATCTGAATCTTTTGAAATATTCTTTTTGATGATATGACAAAAAGGGGGAGAAAGATAAATGATAAATGATTTGATTAATCTATCAGTTGCTGGGTAAAGCTCCCACACATTCACTAACAAGAACTGCAAGTTCTATATGGTTTAAGTGTTTTGCAGGTATAAAGAAGTGAAGAAAATCTTCAAAGCAAACACAAGAAGCAAAACCATGGAAACTGAAGCAAGCCGAGTGCTGTCAAGCTTCAGAGATCAGAAGCAAGAAAGAAGAATGAATCAGAAGCACTGATAATAGAATTTGATCCATATTTGTCCATTTGCTTTGACAAAATTCTATTTGCTCTAATACATTATTTGCTCTGATACATTATTTTAGCCTATATGGCTCTGATACATATAATGTGTTCAAATATACATTTTATGTTCTAACTCGTTCATGCTGACTTTTGTCGTTTAGTTTTTGTTCTGTAACATTTCAGGATGTAGAGATGCTCAGATGATGCTCTGGTACATTCAACAATATTCTGATACAAATCTAGCATGAAGTGATGTTGGTAGAAATTCAAAGCTCTGAAGCTATCCGAGGGAAGCAGAAATCAGAAGCTGCGAATGTTCTAAAGATCCAAAGAAACTCAAGATCTGAAGCTGTCCTAAATGGAAGCAGAAATCAGAAGCTGTGAATGTTCAGAAGATCAAAGAAATTCAAGTTCTGAAGCTGTCCTAGATGGAAGCAGAAGTCAGAAGCTGTGAATGTTCAGAAGATCAAAGAAATTCAAGTTCTGAAGCTGTCCTAAATGGAAGCAGGAATCAGAAGCTGTGAGTGTTCTAGGGATCTAAGGAAATTCTAGTTCTGAAGCTGTCCAATGGAAGCAGAAGTCAGAAGCTAGGAATTCTCTGAAGAAAGAAGCTTATATGATCGTCTCTACCGAAATAATCAGTGTTGAAAGTATTTGTGGGTAAATATTTTCGGTAATATATCGTATCCACAGGGATTGGTTAATATCACTGCCGTTCTATAGTTGTTTATTTTGAGTTAAGAAATTTGGTTTGGTTTGTTTTATACTAATAATAATATCAAAAGCAAATAATAAAATAAAAGCAAGTAAAGGACTTTGTGTTAACAATTAAAGAAAGATGTTGAGTCTTTAGGGTTCATCAACCTAATCCTATACAATTATCAATTAATTCTCAATAGAACAATCCTTTGAATCATTATCTTCACTTATCCTCAAATAAGATTCCATGTCTGCAAATCAAATTAGATAACTTTTACCGGTATGAGATTCGATCTCTCCAAATCACAATAACGATAATAGTAATTAAGAACGATAATTATGAAAACCCAATTACAATTCCATCTCTGCAAATTGCAATTGAATCAATATAGTAACCTAGGGCAAAAGTTAAATCCTTTCTTTCGATCAAAGATTCAACAATGATGTAAATTAAAAGCAAGGTTTCTTATTGATAATAAATTCAAACAATTGTTCACAGGAATTAATCAATGGTAATGTATATTCATAGGTTAACTACTACCTTAGACTCAACAAGAGGGATTTAGCTCTCCATAGACATGAAGAACATACAAGAATCAATGGAGGAATTCATCTTCATCAATAGAATGTCTTCGATTGGTAAAGAATCCACCTTCAATTGTTGTTCTCAGCTTCAGAATCAGATAGCTCTCCTAATTTCGCTCCCACAAAAGTATCTCACCACTTGGAAAACTAGGGCTTTAAAACAGAACTTTTGGGCTTTTAACGCCGAGGCCGCGGCGCGGCAACGGGCTGGCGCGGCGCGCCCCTCAAACAGAAGTATTTTCGCGGCGCGCCTAGGAACTCTCGCGGCGCGCCCTTTGTACTTTCCATCTTTTTCTTCAGCCTTTGAGACTTCCAGCTTTCTTTCCTCCTCATGTTCTTCTTAAGTTCTTATTCAGCTCAAAACCTGCAACAATAACACCCACAAGTGATTCGATTTGCTTTACGCACGAACTAAACTTATTCAGTTCAATTCTTAATAAAAACCTATGGATTCCTCACATTTTTGCATTGGTTTAGAGAAGAAATCACTTATATTAACACATGAATTTACCATTAATTTACTCCTAACAAACTCTCCCCAACTTAGAGTTTTGTTTGTCCCTAAACAAAATTACTTACCTCCAGCAAAGTTTACCGACAATCAAGCAACAAGTTTTTCAAAAAGTTTTTCTCAAGTGGTTCAATCCAGTAACTAAGTCAAATACTTCCTCTTCTACCTGCAAACTCAGAATATACACATGAAACAAACGTTGAAAGCAAATTACCTCCAGAAGTTCAAAACACTACACAATTGTAATTGAATCAGCACTAATCACTCTCATCAAAAAGTATGATGAATAAAAGAGGGGTTAAACACTCATCCAAACAATTAAATCAACAAAGATCCATATCATACGTTCACCAAATTGCTCGCATCAAGTCTTGTGGAATCTGAGAATCAGAAGGTCTTTCTATGGTTGTAATGTGGTTTAGATTTCAAGAAAAGAAGATAATCAAGGGTTGTTCCTAAAATAGGGAAGCATCCAATTCATAACTTATTTCTTTTTCTCTAAAACTCTACTTCCTTTACCTGTCCATCTTTTTTCATTCGTAGCTTGGTTTTTCTTTTTCACTTTTTTCAGCAACCGTTATATTCTAACGTTGTTGCTTCTCTTTTTTCTCAAGCTACGACTTCTTTTATCTTTCACCGATTACCATAAGTACTTACTCTTCTTTTGAATGTGACTCTCCCCAACTTGGAGATCAACCTGTATTCAGATTATATGAATGCTCCCCTACTTTCTAAAAAGGTCAAAGAGAAAACACATCACCAAATTTTATGGTTGATGGTCCAAAACAAAACTTTTTATTGAGATCAAACTCACCAGGTATTTCCTTGGTGCATATTATGATACTTACCTTGACCTCAGGCTCAAAGAATGGTTAGCAAAGGATCACACTCTCACAGAAGCAAATAAGTTTTTTCATTGGAATAGGCTAAAAGAACTCTCAGATTCAAACAAGTGCCTCAATCACTTTCACAGATTTCCACAAACGATGCAACAAACGGTTTAGCATGATACAAACACGTCAAAATAATTGATGGTCTCCTGCATATAGTAAACAATGGAAAGCTTTCCTCACAATGGTTAAGGCTAAGCCGATCCAACAAACAATGTACCATAAAGAACTTCTGACAGTATTTACTAACACCTTAAGTTTCATTGCACACATTAAGAGTTGAGTTCAAAAATTCATACCTGCTTTGTTACTTATTGAAAAAGAAAGTGAAAGTGAAAAAATTTTGAACATTCACTTCCTACCACTTTTCATACATGTTGCTTCCTTGTTGATACTTCGCTTGAGATTCTCGCTTTGTTATGGGACTACTTACTCTAACTGGGAGAAAGAAAAAACTAAAACTGAAAGAAACAACGAATTGCAAAACTTACCATAACTTAATTCAAACAAAACAAGTCATAGTGACCACTACGGTTCACTAGAGTCTAGATCAGATAAACAGAAAACAAAACAGCAGTCTTATCATCAACTCAATTACCAACACAAAACAATTTTTCACTCACTCGTACATCTCCTCTCAACTCTCAAACAAACATGGCATCAATATCATTATCAATATCCGCCTCATTATCCTGGCCTTGGTTATTAGCCCCAGCAGTACCACCTGCATCTGCACCTGTACCCGTACCTGCATCCCCCCCAACAGGAAAAGGGTTGGTCTCCGGCCAACCACAGTAAGTGAAGTAGCTTTCCCTGGTTGGGAAAGTTCTCTCTTCAGGAGCTACAGACAGGTTCCTGAATTGTTGCTGCATAGCATCGTGCAGAAAGATCTGGGACCTCTGATTTGCTTCAAACATAGCAGAATAATAATGATGGGCTACCAGAGGGTCAAAAGGGGCTGCACTACCCTGAGGGGGTGCTGCAGAAACAGAAGGTCCAGCTGGAGGAGGATCGGTTGCTTGATCCCTGTAGTATGGCTTTGCACAAAACCTGTCAATATAAACATCATCAATAAAAGTGTTAATAACGTGATGTCCCTGTCCAGGAATTTCCACTCCGGCTTCTTTACAAAGCCCCATAATCAATCCAGGTAGTGGCAACACACATTTGGCATTAATGCCATGTTGTGTGTCACTCAATGCAGCTCGGCGCAGTTCATTCGAAAGAATGAAGGCAACATCAACAGTGTTCTCGGTCATGATGGCGGTTATCAGGAATGCCAATTCGAGCGGAACCGTGGTGACATGTGTCCTTGGCCTGATGTTGTACAGGATCACTGACAAAATGCCCCTTGCATGAATGCTCAACGGCGCCAATTTGTTGAAAGTATTTGTGGGTAAATATTTTCGGTAATATATCGTATCCACAGGGATTGGTTAATATCACTGCCGTTCTATAGTTGTTTATTTTGAGTTAAGAAATTTGGTTTGGTTTGTTTTATACTAATAATAATATAAAAAGCAAATAATAAAATAAAAGCAAGTAAAGGACTTTGTGTTAACAATTAAAGAAAGATGTTGAGTCTTTAGGGTTCATCAACCTAATCCTATACAATTATCAATTAATTCTCAATAGAACAATCCTTTGAATCATTATCTTCACTTATCCTCAAATAAGATTCCATGTCTGCAAATCAAATTAGATAACTTTTACCGGTATGAGATTCGATCTCTCCAAATCACAATAACGATAATAGTAATTAAGAACGATAATTATGAAAACCCAATTACAATTCCATCTCTGCAAATTGCAATTGAATCAATATAGTAACCTAGGGCAAAAGTTAAATCCTTTCTTTCGATCAAAGATTCAACAATGATGTAAATTAAAAGCAAGGTTTCTTATTGATAATAAATTCAAACAATTGTTCACAGGAATTAATCAATGGTAATGTATATTCATAGGTTAACTACTACCTTAGACTCAACAAGAGGGATTTAGCTCTCCATAGACATGAAGAACATACAAGAATCAATGGAGGAATTCATCTTCATCAATAGAATGTCTTCGATTGGTAAAGAATCCACCTTCAATTGTTGTTCTCAGCTTCAGAATCAGATAGCTCTCCTAATTTCGCTCCCACAAAAGTATCTCACCACTTGGAAAACTAGGGCTTTAAAACAGAACTTTTGGGCTTTTAACGCCGAGGCCGCGGCGCGGCAACGGGCTGGCGCGGCGCGCCCCTCAAACAGAAGTATTTTCGCGGCGCGCCTAGGAACTCTCGCGGCGCGCCCTTTGTACTTTCCATCTTTTTCTTCAGCCTTTGAGACTTCCAGCTTTCTTTCCTCCTCATGTTCTTCTTAAGTTCTTATTCAGCTCAAAACCTGCAACAATAACACCCACAAGTGATTCGATTTGCTTTACGCACGAACTAAACTTATTCAGTTCAATTCTTAATAAAAACCTATGGATTCCTCACATTTTTGCATTGGTTTAGAGAAGAAATCACTTATATTAACACATGAATTTACCATTAATTTACTCCTAACAATCAGGGAAGTCTTTTATTAAAGTTCTTCGAGTATTTATTTCAGGGGGAGATTATTTATCTCAGGGGGGGATTGTTAATCTAAGGGGGAGACATATTCATATGCTTATGCTATAGCTGTGTAATTTGTCTTTTGCCATCTATTCTTTCTGATCGCAAATTCATATCATTTATATATGTTTTTGTCATCATCAAAAAGGGGGAGATTGTTAGAACAAGATTTGTTCTGATCAATTATCTTAGTTTTGATGATAACAATAATATGAATTTTGCTTAAGATAATATGGTACTCTAATCCATTGCAATTTCCCTTTCAGGAAATATATAAAGAGTACGCATAATTCAGCGCTCAGAAGCTTTGTCTCAAAGGGTTCAGCATGCAACATCAGAACATGGTCTGGCAAGACATCAGAAGATGGTCGAAGCAGAATCAGAACATGGGTCTATGGAAGCATCAGAAGAACAAGAGAACAGAAGCACTGAAGTTCTGATGGTATCACGCTCAGAAGCACTTCAAGGTCAGAAGATCAGAAGATGCTATGCACCAAGCTGTTTGACTCTGATGATATTCAAATGTTGTATTCACAAACATCAGATCAGAAGAAAGTACAAGTGGCAAGCTACGCTGACTGACAAAAGGAACGTTATAAGCTATTCTAGGCTACGTCAGTAGACACAGCGTGAACAAGGCTCGAGGTAGTTGACAAAAGCGTATAACATTAAATGCGATGCTGTACGGAACACGCAAAGCATTAAATGCATTCAACGGTCATCTTCTCCAACGCCTATAAATATGAAGTTCTGATGAGAAGCAAGGTTAACGATTCTGCACCAAAACAACTCATATCAAACTTGTTGAAACGCTGTTCAAATCTAAACTCAGAATCTTCATCTTCATCAAAGCTCACTACATTGCTGTTGTAATATATTAGTGAGATTAAGCTTAAACGTTAAGAGAAATATCACAGTTTGTGATTATCGCTTTTAAGAAGCATTTGTAATACTCTTAGAATTACATTAAGTTGTAAGGAACTAGAGTGATCGTGTGGATCAGAATACTCTAGGAAAAGTCTTAGGAGTGAACTAAGCAGTTGTAACTAGAGTGATCGTGTTGATCAGTAGACTCTAGAAAAAGTCTTAGAGGGTATCTAAGCAGTTGTTCCTGGAGTGATCAGTGTGTGATCAGAAGACTCTGGAAGACTTAGTTGCTGACTAAGTGGAAAACCATTGTAATCCGTGCGATTAGTGGATTAAATCCTCAGTTGAGGTAAATCATCTCTGCGGGGGTGGACTGGAGTAGTTTAGTTAACAACGAACCAGGATAAAAATAACTGTGCAATTTATTTTTATCTGTCAAGTTTTTAAAGCTACACTTATTCAAACCCCCCCTTTCTAAGTGTTTTTCTATCCTTCAACCTATACGGTTTCGACATATGGACCCCAACGAAAAGACCCGATAGCCCACATCCTAGAGCTCGAAGGGTAACATTCAAAGTTCCTGCGGATGTACCCAGGGACAGATGGGTGCAAGCTGGTGCAAGAACCAACAAATGGCGAAGTTGGGACCAAGGAGGAAGGACTGCAATGGCATATAGGAAGCAATTCCAAAAACCAAATCGAGAGATGTATCGATTGGAGAATTACAAAGGAAAAAATCCTATGTCCCGATCTCAGTGGAGAAGGCACCAGAGAATGAAAAAAGCTCAAAGGGAATATAGGCCAAGAGAAGCTGGAGAGTCTAGTAGCAACCAAGTCCCACATCTGGGGGCAAAGTCAAGCAAACCTCCGGTGGAACGCAGACTATTCGAAGCTGAAAAGATCTTGGATGAAGAAGAAAAAATGCATTCCAATTCTTGGAAAGAAGAAGATAGAATGACAAATAATTTCGATTCTGATGGGGTGTCATCTATAAACCTCAACTGCAACGTTGTGTCTGTGCTCCCTCATGAGTTTAATCAGGAAACTGAAGTTGAAGACTGCGAAGAGGCTGCTATCGAAGAAATGGCGAAACACAGACCTGTGTGTTACTATGTGCTGAATAATGGTGCAGTTGAAGAACAGAACGCTTTCTTCGAGAGGCCCGATGAAGGTATGCGAAATCACTTGAAACCACTCTATATAAGGGCTAAAACTGAAAAATGTTGGCATTAATAAAGTCCTAGTCGATGGGGGGGCAGCAGTGAACCTAATGCCCTAATACATGCTGAAAAGAATTGGTATGTTCGATACTGATATAAGGCCACACAACATGGTTTTATCTAACTACGAAGGCAAGATAGGACAAACACTAGGAGTTGTTTAGGTGAATTTAACCGTGGGATCAGTCATGAGGCCAACTATGTTTATGGTTATACCAGCAAAAGCAAACTACAACCTTTTGCTTGGGAGAGAGTGGATCCATGGAGTTGCAGCTGTGCCTTCAACAATGCATCAGAGGGTAACCATTTGGAGAGAAGATGGTATAGTAGAGAATATCGAAGGGGATCAGAGTTACTATATGGCTGAAGTTAACCAAGTTAATAAAACTAACTTCGATAGAAACTTGGCAAACATAGGTCCTTGTCATGCTGCAGAGGAGATGTATACCCCAAATAAGAATGCGTTGTACTATTTAACTCTACACCCAAATGGATTCCAGTGGGACAGAGAGATCATGGATGGCCCAACAGATACAACACCATTAGAGAATTATCCACCAATACGGCCAACAGGCTGGGACGATGACATTAATAATGTCTGAGTCCTCCTTCTTCGAAAAGATTTCGGCTTACGTAGCCGAGAACAAAAGAAAGGCGGCTCTCGAAGCCGAATTATCAAATGTAATGATTAACACAGTTCTAACCAAAAAAGAAGTGACAGATCCAGCGATACATACGAGTTCTAAATCCCTTGGAGATCCGGTTCAAATCGAAGAGATCATAGGAGAGGAATCGAGTCAGAGGTTAGACGCAATTTACGATGAAGAGCCTCTGGGATTCGAAAAGGACCCAATGGCATCAAATATAAAGATGTTAGCCCAAGATCCACTCGAAGAAGTAAATCTTGGAGACGAAGGTCAAAAGAGGATAACGTACATCAACGCGAAACTAAAACCAGCACTAAAAGCGACGGTCATCAAAATGTTAAAAGAAAACAAAGATTGTTTTGCTTGGGATTACGATGAGATGCCTGGGCTAGGAAGAGATTTGGTCGAACTAAAATTACCAATAAAAGAAGGGAAGAAACCTATAAAGCAGACTCCCAGGAGGTTCGCGCCGGATATTCATTCAAAGATTAAAGCAGAGGTCGAAAGGCTTCTACGTTGCAAGTTCATCCAAACTACAAGGTATGTTGAATGGATTGCTAATATAGTACCTGTAATTAAAAATAATGGTTCATTAAGAGTATGCATAGATTTTCGTGATCTCAATGCAGCCACTCCTAAAGATGAATATCCCATGCCTGTGGCAGAAATGCTAGTAGACTCAGCCGCAGGCTTCGAGTATTTGAGCATGTTGGATGGATATTCTGGATACAATCAGATCTTTATTGCAGAAGATGATGTATCCAAAACGGCATTTCGTTGCCCAGGGGCAATAGGTACTTACGAATGGGTCGTAATGCCTTTTGGTTTAAAAAATGCCGGGGCAACATATCAAAGAGCAATGAATTCTATATTCCATGACTTTATAGAAACATTCATGCAAGTATATATAGATGACATTGTAGTAAAGTCTACCTCAGATATCAGTCATCTCGATCATCTAGGCCAATCATTCGAAAGAATGAGGAAACATGGCCTGAAGATGAATCCCCTCAAATGTGCTTTCTTTGTGCAGGCAGGTGATTTCTTGGGTTTCGTAGTCCACAAGAAAGGGATAGAAATCAGCCAAAATAAGATGAAAGCTATAATGGAAACCAAGTCTCCATCCACGAAGAAAGAACTGCAATCTTTATTGGGAAAGATAAACTTCTTAAGAAGATTTATCTCTAATTTGAGTGGACGCACGCAAGCTTTCTCACCTCTACTACGGCTTAAGCAGGGAAAATTTGAATGGCGTGCTGAACATCAAGAAGCTTTTGATAAAATCAAGCAATACTTGATTCATCCACCAATTCTATCTCCCCCAAATGGGAAGAAACACATGCTCCTATACATTTCAGCTTCAGATAAAACAATAGGCAGCATGTTGGCATAAGAAGATGAAAATGGCATCGAAAGAGCCATTTATTACTTAAGTAGAGTACTCAATGATGCAGAGACTAGATATACCGCGATAGAAAAACTCTGCCTTTGCTTGTATTTCTCTTGTATCAAACTTAAGTATTATATAAAGCCAGTTGATGTTTATGTTTCTTCTCATTGTGATGTTATTAAACATATGTTATCTAAGCCAATATTGCATAGTCGAATTGGTAAATGGGCTTTAGCCCTTACTGAATATTCACTGATATTTCAGCCTCTCAAGGCGATGAAAGGTCAAATTGTGTCAGATTTCATTGTCGACCATGCAGTAGTTGAGAGTCATCAACAGTATGTGGATCTAAAGCCTTGGAAGTTATATTTCGATGGTTCGACTCATAGAGAGGGAACCGGAGTTGGAGTACTAATAATTTCTCCTGATGGAATTCCAACAAAGCTTAAGTATAAAATCGAAGGCCCTTTATGCTCCAACAACGAAGCTGAATACGAAGCATTAATCGCTGGACTTGAAGCTTTGTTAGAATTGGGGGCAACCAGAGTCGAAATTAAAGGAGACTCTGAATTGGTCATTAAACAACTGACAAAGGAATACAAATGCATCAAAGAAAATTTGATCATGTACTTTGTCATAGCAAATAGGTTGCTCAAGAAATTCGAATATGTGGAATTAAAACACGTCTCAAGGACCAACAACCAAGAAGCAAATGACTTGGCACAGCTAGCTTCAGGATACAAGGTATCAAAAGAGAAGTTAGAAGAATTGATTGAAGTAAGAGGGAGAGCAATGTCTACTAAACTTTCCCCAAGTGATCTGGAGAATTCACAATTAGGTTACGCCAACAAAGAAGAGTTCGAAATACTAAACATAGACTTATTGGCAGATACAGATTGGAGGAGTCCAATAATAAACTATCTAAAACATCCTTCGATAGATACAGACAGGAAGGTAAAGTATAGAGCCCTGTCATATTTCCTTATGGGAAACGAATTGTTTAAGAAAACTCCTGAAGGTGTATTGTTGAAATGCTTGGGTGAAGCAGAAGCATATTTAGCTCTTTCGAATGTACACAGTGGAGCATGTGGTGCACATCAAGCAGGACACAAAATGAAATGGCTTCTGTTTCGTTATGGAATGTGTTGGCCTTCCATGTTAAAAGACTGCATAGAGTTTGCGAAAGGGTGTCAAGAATGTCAAGAACATGCAGGTATCCAACACGCCCCAACAAACGAATTAAGTACAATAGTGAAACCTTGGCCTTTTAGGGGATGGGCACTAGATTTGATTGGAGAAATTCACCCCAAGTCGTCTAAAGGTCAAAGATACATATTAGTAGGAATAGACTACTTCACAAAATGGGTCGAAGCAATACCACTGGCGAATGTCGATCAAGAGGCCGTGATTGAGTTTATTCAGAAACATATTATATACAGATTTGGAATCCCAGAAAGTATAACTACTGATCAAGGATCGGTCTTTACTGGGCGGAAAATGCAAGACTTCGCCAAAGAAATAGGTTTCAAATTATTTACTTCTACACCTTATGTGGACCTCCGTTTTTTTCGGGCCATACCTCTGAGCGGGAGAGATACGTGAACTGACTCTTTTTTATCGCTTATGCTTTCGCATTTTTGAAAATTCACAGAGTCGCCACCGACCTTTTATTTTATCCAATTAAGGAAAGGTATATAAAAGAAACAGAAAAAAGACCTTTAAGAAATTCTGGGTAAGGGGGTAGCTTATACAAAGGGAAGGTGTTAGCACCCTTTGTATCCATGGTTATCCATGGGCTCTTAAGTTTGCTTAGCTCACTTGTTTTTCGATTACTTTTCAATTGCTTTAGAATGCTCATATGTGGTTTCAAATACCTTTGTAAATTGAATTTTGTAATGATCCTTGTGTGGATGTATACAAAATGTTTGTTTATCTTTCGAAAGATGTTTTGAAAAGAACGTTAACTTTGTAATGATCCGTGTTTGGATGTATACAAAATATTATCTTTTTGGAAAGTTTTGTTTTGAAAAACACCAGTGTATGAGAATTTTGTTTGTTTTGATTTGAGCAAGCAAACTAGGAGGTCTACCCCTGAGTTGTAAGGTCTTTATCCTTATTTCCTTTAAAAATCTATCCTTTCACCGGATACAAACAAAAGGTTCGATTTTGTACTCGAAACAGTGGAATTTTGACTTTGATTTTGAAAAGAATGAGAAGGGATTACCTTAAGAGGTGCAAGTGTGATTGTGTTTGTATTCAGATATTTTATCTTTGAAGTTAGTGATCTAACGGTTCAATTTTATCTTTGACATACACGCAGTTTATATTTGCTGGAAATTAAAATGCGGAAATGTAAAGTGCGGAAAGTAAATCTACGCTATTACATCGATTGTGCAGGAAATGTAAACTAGCCTATTTACATAAATTTGACATCCTATACATTTATCTAGGAATTTAAATTGCAAGAAAAATAAAAGGCATGTTTTTTTGGATTTTTTATGATTGATTTTAATTATAATTAATGCATGATTAATTAAATTAAAATGAAGAAAAAAGATGAAAATAGATTTAAACCTAGAAATTAAGTTTAAAAAAAATGTACAAAATATTTGTCAATTAATTTTAAAACAAAACTAATTTTTTTGGAATTTTTGAAATTGTTTTGAAATTGATTAAGCTATATTAAAACATAATTATGCAAAAAATTATACAAATAATTAAAACTTAAAGAGAAAATTATCCTAAATATGTACAAAATTATTTTATAACATATAAACAATATTTAATATAAAGAACAATTTTTTTTATGATTTTTTGATTGGTTAGAATAATTAAAAAGCAAATATATAAATATATACTAATTAATTATGCAAAATATTGAAATTTTGAAGAAAAATAAAATATTTTTATTTCAGAAAATAATATATTATTTTAGAAGTCTAAAAATATTTTTTGTGTATTTTTTGGATTTTTAAAACTATTTTGAATTAATTTTGCAAAGAAAATTAAAATAAAATAGAAAATAAAAGGATACATGATCATGTGTGATTAATCTGAGAGTCCATGGTATGGGGATTCATTCTGATGCGTTGGATGAGTCATTAAATGAGATCAGATGGCCCAGATATTGAGGCACGTGGTAAAAGTTACACCTGCAAAGCACAGAATCAGAGACAAATTTAAAAAAAACACGCGCGCGTCTGAACCAATGGGGGGAAGACACGTCTTCGTCTTCAACCTCCAGACAACACTTTAACAGCGCTTTTGTAAAAAAGCGCTATAATAAGTGATGCTTAAACCTGCAAAATAGCGAATAGGGGTAAACGTGTTTATAAATTTGGCGCGACATGCCCATTCAATTCGTCTAGTCCATACGAATTCAATGGTACCACTTAGAACCTGTAATTTTGCTTATTTCAGAAAGCCCTAATTTGGAGAGTATGAACCCTAAAATGGTAACTTCGTATATAAGCAACCAAACCTTAATTAAATGTCCAGAAACGATCTACACACCACACTAAGTTCAAATATATGTCTACATCTTGCTAGATATGCGTGTGTTATGAGATATAAGTTAGTTTTAGTTTGAACAAACCGTGGCCTAGGTAGCTTGATTTATGAGGTTTCAAGACTTGGAAATGATTGAGATATGTTCAGTGATGCTTGAGGAAGGTATTAGAATGTTTAGTTTGTATGGAAAGTGACTGGAATTCAAAATTCGAATTTGAGATTTCTTTGAAAAGTTTCAAGTGATTACAAGTGTGTTACAAGCAAGGCTTTGGTTCTGAACTTGTCTCCCTTCATTACTGAAGTATGCTAGCCTATATATAAGCATTGAAGTGCTTAAAATCTAAGCTAGAAAGCAATAAGTGCTTTGTTGAATTTTTGACTTTTTCCACATGTGTAGCTTGGCATTTAAGCCACTATGGCTTGATTTTCTTCTCTCCCTCTTCTGTACTTTGGCTTGGGACAGAGTTGAATGATTCTCTTGATGAGTCATGCATGGAGTTCAAGCTATGCATTATCCTTCCATTTTCCTTTTTAAATTTAATCTTATATGTGATAAAATTAAATCAAAAATGGATAAAAATGATGTGGGCTTTGTCTTGGTCGTGGGAGGCCCATTATATTATGGAAATGATGTTTTAACCATGAAAACTTGGCCCCATTTGGAAAAAATACATTTTTGAGCAATGTTGATTTCATGTATTTTCCCAAAATTTAGCCAACTTCAACAAGGTGTAAATCCCTCAATTTTTGTCATATGAAGGAGTTCTTGCACTTTTTGGAAACCTCAAAGAGTCCTCTAACCAATGTCTTTGGTCTCATGTCAAAATGATTTTTGATGCTCCTTGTGTGTCCTTTTGAAAAAAGTGTCTTTTTGTTGACTTTGAAAATGACCTGTAATGTCTTTGGTCATATTTTTCAAATGGTGAATGCAATGACCATGGGATCAATTGCATTTGAAAGATAATTGAATTTCCTTCAAAATGAGCTTTGGTTTGAATTTTTTGGATGAAGGATGAGAAAGTTATGACCAGTCAAAGTTGAGTTGACTTTTCAGGCAAAAACCCTAATTTTGAATCTTAGGGTTTTGTTGATTTTTGATCTTTCCTTGATGAATTATGATCATCCAATGATCAAATGATGAATCCTTTGACAAAATATGGACTTTGACAAAAAAATTCATTTTTGACTATCTGTTGACTTTTTGGTCAAACGGGTCGTCTGTTGACTGTTTGAGCTGCTGACGGTGCGTCTGAGTGAATTGAAGTTTGAAAATTTGTATGATGGTACTTTGAGATATATGGATGTGCATGAAATCCATTTGAGGTCTCAAAAACTTGTTTCTCCTGTAAAAACAAGAAAACCCAAGTCAGGGACTGTTTGTGTAGGAGACAGTTAAGCGTACCTGATTTTTGTGCAGTGTTGAGTCTCTGCTAATCGCGTGATATTCAGAAGACTTCTAGAACAAAAGTCTTGGAATTTTGAATTGTAAAAGATTGATTTGATTGATGGTACAAATCACTGAGAATTGTACTGCCAGCAGTTTGGCTGTCAACTGACTGTTCAGGTATTGACGTAGCAGTTAGAGTGAAAAATCAACAGTCAAAGTTAATTTTCTTTTTTTGTTGTTTTTTGTTTTTGTTTTATGTGAAAAATGAAAGTTTATTTACATGACTTGTTAAAAAAAAAACACAGACATAATAAATAACTAATATTTGCTGTATGCGGGAAAAATTACCGATAATAACCCTGAAAATCATTTAATGCACAGAAAAATGAATATTTGACTGGCAGAAAACACACAAAATATTATCTGAGTAATTAAGCAATATTATGACAAATAGTACAACATTTAATACTGACAGTACAAATATTACATACTATATTGAACAGTACGACGAATAAACGGTACATTTAAGAAATAAGAAATACGGCAAATTTTAAGAATGGCGATTGATAACCCATGCTACAAATAGTAACATGTAGATGATTGGGAGCATAAGCATCCCAGGTCCACAGTGTTCCGGGCTATGTAGACAAAAGAAAGACATGATCAACGTAGCAATGGTGATGACCATAAGAAAACACGTTTCCCACCGCTTTGCCATTTTGTCGGGGAAGAAGAAAGGATGGATTATGAAGTAGAAATTTGAGAGATGAATTAGAATTTGATGTGAGATTTTTATGAGAAAATGAGAGGTATTTATAGAATGGAAAGAAGGATATAGACGTTGGGGAATGATGTGATTTCGTACAAAAGGAAAATTTGAGTGGAAGTAAGATTTGAAAGAAAGTGTATGATAGTGTTGGGAAAAAGAGAGATGTAGAGAATAAAGTTAGGATTTTATTTTTGAAAAAGAGAATTGAAAAGATTTTTGAAAATAATGGAATATAGTACAAAAATTAGTGGGAAACAAAAGATAATAATAATCTACTTGTTACCAGTACAGTCTGAGTTTCCTGATTTTGCGCCTGCAAAAAGATTTAACTCTGTACCAATTGTGTCAGTACTATTTATCTGTAAATAAATAAATAGCATGTGTGAAGTAATAAACAGTATTTGGCGTTTGCGTAAGAATAAATTCAACTGCAAGCCAAATTACTGTATAAGAAAAATTCTAAAAACTAAGTATTTCATATGTCAGGATATTTGTTGAAATAAAAATCCATGATTATATGAGACTCTTAATTTTCAGATTGGAGTTTTCTTGAAAAAAGATGCGGGCAAATTTTGGGGTATAACAGTTGCCCCTATTCAATCTTCTTAAACCTGAAGAGATTGTCTGAAATCTGAAGGTAGAAGATGATTGAATATTTAGATGCCCTGAAAATTTGCACTTACCTTGATCAGAAGAGATGTTGGAAGTTGCATTTGAATGTCGTCTGCGAAATGTTGTTGGCAGATTGAAACATTACCTGAGATGGGATTTCAGATGCCACCTGGTAAATGGGTTGATGGTTTGTTCATCAGGATGAATCCATTGATTATATCTTGATGAAGGATTTGAAAGTCTTTGTGTTGACTGTTTCGGAACCGTCCAAGGTTACCGCTTTAAGTCTAGGAGGATGATTGCTACGGAACTTGTCCAAAGTTTTTCCTGCTTTAGATTTTGAAAGTTGATCATTGTGGAACCGTTTGAGGTATCAGCTTTAGATCTTTGATGTTAGATCATTCTTGAACCGTCTGAGGTATCGACTTTAGATCTTCAATGTTAGATTGTTCTGGAACCGTCTGAGGTATCAACTTTAGATCTGCAATGTTAGATCGTTCTGGAACCGTCTGAGGTATCAACTTTAGATCTGCGATGTTAGATCGTTCTGGAACCGTCTGAGGTATCAACTTTAGATCTGCGATGTTAGATCGTTTTGGAACCTTCTGAGGTATCAACTTTAGATCTGCAATGTTAGATCGTTCTGGAACCGTCCGAGGTATCAACTTTAGATCTGCGATGTTAGATCGTTTTGGAACCGTCTGAGGTATCAACTTTAGATCTGCAATGTTAGATCGTTCTGGAACCGTCTGAGGTATCAACTTTAGATCTGCGATGTTAGATCGTTTTGGAACCGTCTGAGGTATCAACTTTAGATCTGCGATGTTAGATCGTTTTGGAACCGTCTGAGGTATCAACTTTAGATCTGCAATGTTAGATCGTTCTGGAACCGTCTGAGGTATCAACTTAGATCTGCAATGTTTGTTTTTGAGTTGATAAGTGATCAGAATGAATCTTCGGCTTGATTATATCTGAGAGAACTGTTCATGGAATTCAGGTGAACACTGCATGTGATTGAGAATATCTTTGTTGAAGATATCCGTCTACCTGAAAAATCAAGTTAGTGATATGCAATGTTTATAATGCATGTAATGTGAGCTAAAGGAGAAATAGGCATGTTATGTTGTGTATGAATATGCGTATGAATATGCACATGATGCATGATGTATGAATGTGAATATGAATGTGTGATGTATGAATGTGATGTATGATGTATGATGTATGAATGTGATGTCAAGCTTCTATTTGGGAAAATAAATTTCCGCCAGTCATCTGGATATGACTATATTGTGATTGTTGATGATCTTTTGTCTTGTTTGAGTACCCTCGGCTGGGGAAATTCTTTGAGAATCATGGTACTCTGTTGAAGGATCTTTGACTATCACTTGGGAATGAAAGGTAGCTGGAAGTTCTGATGCCCTTTCAAATGGGAATGAGGAAGATGCATAATCCTCCGATGCACTATCTGACCAAGTCCGGGTGCGGGGATCACACCTTCTGAAGATAGTAATCTGGAACAACCCTGCTGGGGGATAAGACTTCTTTTGAAGAGAAAATCTTTTTGAGGAATTTGCTGAGAAATGTTTCTCTTGGGGATTTTCTTCTGATGGGATGATGTCCAGATAATTGGGACATTTCCTGAATGCTATTCCTGTTTTTCCTGGTAAACATCAATCATATTCAAATGCACATGTTCATTCAGAATTATCATTGGGACGTTTACGTATTTAAAACAGAAAAAGTGAAAATGGTGATTTTTGAGCCTAAGCTGCATTGATTTTTGAAAAAGAGCCATGATAGGCTGATTAGCACAGGGAGACAATAATCCTAGAAGTAGGAAATTGTCAGAAAGCTTTGGAAAATATTTATGAAGATAAATAGCTATGTGAAAACAATCCAGTCAAGTTTCAATTCTTCTATTGCCAATCTGTCTTCGAGCATCTCATCCCTCACTTGTTGGAAGAAAGTGATTGGACTGATCGGTGTCTTTGAGGTGTTGAATCTTGATGGTGAGTAGGCAGCTGAACGGAACATAGTTGTATGCTTCATTCCCTAACTTTTGCCTAGGCTGCCCTTTCAGGTTTTCAGCCTACCGGGATAGTATTTGTTTAGTCTCTAATTTTTGCCTGAACCGCCCTTTCGGGTTTTCAATCCACCGAGACGCTCATTTTTTGCCTAAGTTGCCCTTTCAGGTTTTCAACTTAGCGAGCTGCTTTTTTTCTTTTTAAGCGAAGTATTTTTTGACTATGTCAGCATTCACAGGGTGTGGGAAATCCTCACCATCCATGGTGGTAAGCAACATGGCGCCGCCGGAGAATATTTTCTTGATTATGAATGGTCCCTCGTAGGTGGGAGTCCATTTGCCTCTGGGATCACCTTGTGGTAAGATGATGCGTTTGACAACCAAGCCACCAGTTTGGTATGCTTGACTTTTGACTTTTTTGTTGAAGGCTTTGATCATACGCTTTTGGTATAGCTGACCATGACAAATAGCTGCGAGCCTTTTCTCATCAATCAAGTTTATCTGGTCCAACCGTGTTTGAATCCAATCGTCTTCGTCTAGATTGGCTTCTCTCATAATCCTTAGGGAAGGAATCTGAATTTCAATTGGAAGAACTGCCTCCATACCATAGACTAAGGAGAATGGAGTTGCCCCTGTTGAAGTACGCGCAGATGTGCGATAACCATGAAGAGCAAAAGGAAACATCTCATGCCAGTCTTTGTAGGTTACTGTCATTTTTTGTATGATTTTCTTGATGTTCTTGTTGGCAGCTTCCACCGCGCCGTTCATCTTTGGTCGATATGGAGAAGAATTATGATGTTTGATCTTGAATTGTGTGCAAAGTTCAGTAATCATTCTGTTGTTTAGATTTGTTCCATTGTCCGTGATAATCCGTTCAGGGATGCCGTACCGACAAATGAGGTTGTATTTGATGAACCGGGCCACCACATTCTTGGTAACAGAAGCAAATGAAGCTGCTTCTACCCACTTTATGAAGTAGTCAATAGCGACCTGGATAAAGCGATGTTCGTTGGAGGCAGTAGGTT